>NC_064810.1:24624981-24655938 GCF_023721935.1 Panthera uncia
AAAGAAAGAAAGAAAGAAAGAAAGAAAGAAAGAAAGAAAGAAAGAAAAAGAAAAAAGAAACTCTGGTAAAATAAGTGTATCTTCTGCACATACTTTTTTTTTTCATAAGATTTTCTCATTCTCCCCAGAGACAGGGTAGAAACTGAAAATCCAAGCAGAGAGCCTGAACACAGAGATGCTGCTCAGTGACACAGAATCCATCAGAAAATCAGCACTTTGATGAGACTTTGGAAAAGAAAAATTAGAATTCAGAGTTGTGGAGGCAGTCAGGAGTTAGAGGGAGAGGGTTAAAACTCTCATGGGCTGAAGTGTGCCCCCCACTCCAAATTAAGGTATTGAACTCCTAAACTTCAGTTAGGAGATAGAACACTTAAAGAAGTTTTTAAGGTAAAATAAAGTTTATGGGTGGGCCCTAAGTTAATATGACTGGTGTCCTTAAAAGAAGAGGAAATTAGGACACAGACACAGGGAAGACCATGTGAAGACACTGGAAGAAGACAGCCACCTACAGGACACGAAAAGAAGCTTCAGAAGAAACCAATTCTTTGGACACCTCGACCTAGCCTCCAGAACTCTGAGGGAATACATTTCTGTTGTTTAAACCATCCAGTCTGTGGTATTTTGTTATGGAAGTTCTAGCAATTAATACAAAGTCCGGTGAAAAGCAACACATGAACATTTGAGCCCAACTCTGTGCTGGCCTTTCCTTCAATGCATCAGCCAAATTTTTGAACTGCAAAGGAAAACAAAACAGGAATCTGATGAAGAGGAAGGAATATATAAGGCTCCTGGTCCTGAGGAAGCAATATTTGAGTTCATATCTTCCAGGATCTTAGTTAGGAAACTTGGAGGACCATACCCTAAAATCTGGTACAAATTAGGCGGAAAGAGCACTACCAAAACAATAATGTAGGCTTGAATCAGCTCTTGCTTAGACCAGAACAAAGTGATATGCCACATTGTATCAGTCTACTCAGAGTAAGATTAACCTTCTCTTGCAGGAGATGACACTATCCATGTCTTCCATAATTTGCCATGCATAATGTTAACCATTAAATGGTTATTTCCAGGCACATTGGGAAAAAAGACAAAGAGACAAACTGTGCCCTAGAAACAGACCCACAGATGATTTACATGCAAGAGCTATCAAAGAAGATAAATTTAAAATTATGGTTAATACATTGAAGAAAATAGAGAGCAAGAAGTATAGAAGTTATTAGATTTGAAATAATGTTTAAGTGTGGAGGCCAAAGAATTTCCTGTCAAACTGGATATAGATTTTGAGAGAAGCATAGGTTTTGTAGGTAGAATGTTTGTATCCCCTAAAATTCACATCCTAACCCTCAATGTAATGGTATTAGAAGATAGGCTTCTGAGAGGCAATTAGGTCATGAGAGTGAAGTCCCCTTATTAATGCCCTTATAGAAGAGTTCCTGGAAAGCTCCCTTACCCTGTCTCCCATTAGAGGACATAGTGAGAAAAGGGCCATGTATGAACCATGAAGTGAGTTCTCACCAAAAGCCAAATTGCAGGCACCTTGCTCTTAGAGTTCCCAGCTTCCAAAACTGTGATAAGTAAATGTTTATTGTTTGAAAAGCCCAGTATATGGTATTTTTGTTACAGTAGCCAAAACACACTAAGTCAATAGGACTTGAGGATGATACCAAGATCTGGCTATATATCCAGCAATTTAATTCAATTCTAATCAGAATTAGTGCAAACCCCACAAGTTAAGGGCTCGGTTCCACAAGACTGACCTCACTACAGATGCCAGTCATAAGATGCCAGAACTGGTCTTTGCATCTGACCAACTGACTATAAATCAGGAGTTCCCACAGCCCCCTTGCCAGGTTTGACAATTTAGCCAAGTGTTCACAAAACCCAGGAAAACACTTTACTAATGATTATCAATTTATTACAAAGGACACAACTCAGAAATAACCAAATAAAAGAGATGACAGGACAAGGTATAGGAGAAGGTTGTGTTCATCTTCCCTGTGGCCTTCCCAGAACTTTATTGTATTAACTAACTTAGAAGCTCTCAAAGTTTATGTTTTCTATGCAGATTTAATTAAGTAGGTGTGCTTGATTAAATTATTGGCCTTGGTGATTGAATTTAATCTTTAGCCCCTTTCTCTTCCTGAGAGATTGTGGATGGGACTAAAGTTCTAACTCTCTAATCACCTAGTTGTTTTTACTGTTGACCAGCCCTGTCCTAAAGCTATCTAGAGTCAACTACTAGCCACTAGCCAAGAGTCAACTTATTAGCATGAACTCAGTTATGGTTGAAAGGTATTTCTTATAAATAACAAAGGGCATTCCTTTAATTCAGGAAAACCTACGTGTTTTAGGAGTTCTGTGCCACAATTTTTTGTTCTACCACACAAGATTTGTGACCTAAACACATTACAGGATAAAATTTCTATTAATTAAAAATAGGAAAACTTCAGATAATTTAGTTTTGAAAGGAAACAATAGTTTATCTTTGAACATGTTAAATTTGAAAAGTTAAATAGTTTTCCAAGAGGAGATGTTGAATGGCTGTATCAAGAGCTATAAACTAAATTAAAATTTGATAAAATATTGCCACAAACATTAACATATTTTAAATGTGCTCATACTAATAAATAAAAAAACACCAAAATTACAGTAGAAATAATAAAAATAGGCCATGCCACTAAAAATAGAAGAAATACAAAAGCCTAATTATCCTGCTAAATAACTCAATAAGTAGTACTGAATAAGCCAAATTAAATAAAATGTTATTTTTTCTAAACAGATGGAATTAGTCTTGATATTGGCAAATATGAGAAAGTTACAATAGCATTGATGGGAAATGTGTAGTGTCATGGGTAGTATTGGTGTAAGTTTTCTGGAAAGGAATTCTGAGAGATTTGTATCTAAGACCTAAAATATATTTATTCTCTTCCATGCAGTAATTTATTTTATACTTTTAGCAATTCATTTCACACTTTTATTCTAAGAAAATAAGGCTTTTATAGGAACTACAGTTGGAGTACAAAGTATTTATTTATTTATTTATTTATTTATTCATTTGTTTGTTTTTCTAAATGGCTTATTAATATTGAAAGAACCTGTAATTATCTTGAGGACAGGAACCATGTCTCATTCCTTTTTACTTTGCATGGGGTTCATTAAATCTTGTCCAAATCAATTGGAATTTATTTAAATCCTATGCCCTAAGTATAGTGGCTGGAATAAATAAATGCTTCCTGACTGTGCATAAACAATATGTGTTAGTTTCCTAAGGCTGTCTTAACAAATTATCACAGTCTTGGTGGCCTAAAACCACAGAAATCTATTTTCTCACAGTTCAGGAATATAGAAGTCTGAAATCATGATATTGGTAAGGTTGATTCCTTCTCAAGCCTCTAAGACAGAAATCGTCCCATGCCTCTGTTAAAGCCTAAGCTGAAGTGTATTAAATTTTTAAGAGTTTATTTGAGCAAAAGTCAATGTGAGTTGGGCAGGGTCAAAGTGGAAGTGGTTAGGAGCTCTCCTCCAATAGAAACTAAAGGCATGACTTTTTATAAAGAAGATACAGAAGCAGTGTAAGCAAATTCATTTATTGTCTATAGCTGAAGCGGTTGCCTTATTTGGGAAAGTATAGTTGGCTGTTTGTGACTGATTGTCCTTAGGCTTTGATTTTTTAACCTTGAGGCATTTATAGACTTCAGTTTTGGTTTACTTACCTAGGCTACTAAGGTATAAGGGCTACCTCTAATGGCATCCTTGTTTAATTAATTTAACATCTCTCACCCAGCTTTTGGTGGTTGTAGGCAATCTTTGGCATGGCTTGGTGTGTAGGTACATCATTCCAATCTCTGTTTCTACCTTTGTATGTTGTTCTGTATGTGTGTGACATCACATGGCCATCTGGATTTAAGGCCCATTATAATCCAATATGACCTCATATTAACTAATTACATCTGCAAAGATCTTCTTTCCAAAGAGGGTCACATGCTGAGATTCCAGGAGGACATAAATTTGGGGGTACATTATTCAAACCACTACACAATATAAGCATACTTTTTCATATTTGAAAAAAAATTTACATGGTTTATTGCACATGTAAGACATTATTGAAGTGACAGTGTTCTTCACTGTCCCTTTGTTTAATGTTTGAAGTGACATTTTATAAGTCTAAGAAAATGTCTATTGTATATATTATAAAATCATTCAGTAGAAATGATTATGTGCCATTTATTGTTGGGGGTATTTAATTATTCAAAATGCAGCAAATCTCTCAACCAACTTAGAATTTGGCTACTTGTTTATCATCTCACAAGTTACTATGTGATCTATATATTTGTTTGTGGTGAGCAGCTACTCTATTTTCTTTTGTAATCTAGATTTGAAGCTGAGAATTTACCAAGATGATAAAACATAGGTGTAGATAAATATGATTGTTTGATTTTTTCCAAACATACTTATTGACTTTGGATGAGGTCCCAAGTTTAAGAAACAGTTTTAATTTTTTTTTTTTATTTTATGTCTCATCTTGTTTTATAACCTATATTTTTTTAGAGTTTTATTCACAGAGAAATATAGTGTCATTTTTAAAACACTTATTGAAACAAGATAAATCTAAAATGACTGCTAGGGAAAGTAGATTTGTTTGGGTTACTCTTCTATTGATTTTGGACACTCGCAAATTAATGAAGCATTGCAGTAAATTGATTCGAATTTTTTTTCTAATGTCTATAGCTATATAACTATTTTATCACATTTTCCTCATCTATTATATATATCCGATATATATATACATACATCAGAGCTCTAACTCTAAAACTACAATCTTTTAGGAGTTTTAATAATTTAAAATAATTTCTGTTTTCAAATTGCTATTTATACAATAAATCTGAAAAGTCTCCTATTACATCATGTTAGAGTATTCTAATTAAGTATTTCCACAGGGCTGATTATTACTTAAATTCTAGACCTATGGGAGTAGAAAATTAGCCTACTCATTTACCATTCTGAATGAAAGAGGAAATTACAATAACATTTCTAGTAGATTTAAGATAGAAGAACATTGATCAACTGGGCAAAGACTTTTTATGTTTAAATATAACATTTTAGTAGTTGTCATGCACAATTGTTTAGCTATTAGGGATGATAGCAACATTTGTTACTTAAGATGGCCATATGTCCTTCTTTGCTTGGGTCAATGCTGATATATAACTGATATTATTAAGTAATCATTAATCATGTTCCCACCTTCAGTCTCAAAAATGTCCTCGTTTGGACAATAAATTATATGTCCACCTACTGATACTGTAAGATTTTCTTTACTTATAAGTATGGAGATTTAAATATGTGCCAAGCGTTAACTCTTCACACTTGGAAAGATGAACCCATAATAAATTCTATTTACCAGCAAGAACTCTCCAGTATTGATTCATGGTAAGCTACCTATTCATCCATTTCTATTCAGTAGCACATACACAGATTACAGACAAGTTACCTGAGTAAAACTGAAGGGAGATGCCTTTTCTCTAAGATTTGAATCCAATTCAATAGCCATGTTCAACTCTTTTAATTGTTTTTATAAGAACAATTATCTATTGATAACTTGAACAAGAAAGTGAGATTATAAGTTACTTGTGTTTTTAAAATGTTCCTTCTAAATACATGTAAAATCCATGCATTACTGCCACCAGTCTGAACCACCATAATTTCTTCTGGACTACAGGAAATATTATTAGTGTGTGGATATGCATCATGGGTGTCCTCAAACTTGTCCTTTCTGAAATCTAATGATGCTGTACTCTTCCAACCCTGCATTCTACTCACATAATATACTCTAGGCCATTACTCTTCAAGATGGCCAACTGATTCTTAGTACAGCTTCCAATCCTGCATCATTTTATGCTTATCAACTGTCTGAATTCATGTACCACACATTCCTAATGCAATTTACTATGCCTATCTGTGTGCACGATAACCTTCCACCCTATTTGCCAATCTTTGAGATGTCATTCTGTCTTCCACCTTTCTCTTTGTATATGCATTTCTCTTTACCTAAACACACATTTTCCCAACACCTACTTTATCACCTCCAAACTATTGTTTATGTAATTCTTTCTATCCAGATTTAGTTCAATTTCTAAGAGGAGATCTTCCTGACCGGATCAGTGAAGACAATATTAGATGGTCCTGAAGACTCATTTATCTCTCTCTTTTTGGTAATTTTGCCAACAGCTGGCTCAGTTGGTCTAAAGTGTCTATAAGGAGAAAACAAGGCCTGTCTGATATTAATGTACCTTGCATCAAGGATGTGGCTTAGTATCAAAAACCTATTGTTGAAATGCAGATATTGGTCCTTGGGATCCTATTTCTTGGCTTACTGATCTTCTGATCTGAGTCTTGTGTCCTGGGCTATCCTAAGTAACAATGTTGTGGGGATGAGGTTTGTTCTCATACTTCGAGTGTTCGCAATTGTGCACCCAGGGTCGTTTCTCTCTACTAAAGCCTCGACCAGAATGTATAGAACATTTATGCTTGGTCTAGTCAATGGAATAATGAAAGTACAGAGGACTACATGCAACATACTACTTCTCTGCTTAAAAATTTTCCCTAATATATCCAGGTTATATCTGCAACTTGTGGTGCCAGAATTATATGTCCATGACCTCATATACAATCATCAGCTCCATCTATTTTGTATCTTATGGCACTCCTCTTTATATCACTTAGTGTAATCTCAATTGTTACACGTTGGTACAATGTACAATTGTCACAACTCTTTGATTAATGTCTGTCATCTCATTTGAATCTATGCTTCTTGAGAGAATGAGAGCAGAGATTATTTTGTTTTGTGTCTCAAATTTCTGGCATGGTGCTTAGTATATAGTAAATGTTAATAAACATTCTTCAATGAACAAAATATTTGATAAATCATTTAACCCAATGAAATGGGTGATAAAAATGCAGATGAGATGACATTTCAATGTCTCTCAAGTTATCCCATAGTGACGGTGATAAATTATATGCTTCTGGCAAGAAAAAGGACAAGCTTAAGAGTTTGGTGATATGAACCCTTTCTAATAACCTGATGTTACATAGATCATTTAAATTATGTAATTTATCAATTAGGGCTACAAAGGAGGAGAGATGATGCAATATTTGTCTTCATTTCAGAGAGGGGTGATGACATGAATGAGAATGTTGATGGACTGTTTCAAGATATTTCAAAGGGAGATGAGGGCATCTTCATCTTATATTTAAATACCACCATACCACAGGCTTTGTAAGAAGAACTTTGAATAGATTCTCTAATTTAATCCAGGACCTACGACAACAAGTCCTCAATGAATATTTCTAGATTTGTGTATTAATGAATATTATTTCTCACAAGAGTTTAGGAATAAGGTGTTATTCAGAAATTCAAAGTATTTGTTCCTGAATCTAAAAATCTACCTGTCTTAATCTCTTTCTAAAATGATGAGTAGTAGAAATTATGGCATTCTAGAACTTATTGTGAAAGCTTTGCTATATATTATAAACATATAAGCATATATTAGTCAAAGCTCAGCAAGTATGAATTTCTACCCATTTCTTAAAATGATTACTAACATTATTATAAGATCTTTATGTTCCTTTGATTCATTTATCATTAAGTTTTAAATATCCTTGCTACTTTTGTCAATCTCCTTTTTATCAATGTGATTATATAGGAAATAATCTTATGTCAAACTTGTCATGTTGCTCATTAACAATAAATGTTATAACATTTCAGAAAAGATAAAAACCCATTTATAAATGTTATAAAATTTCAGAATATGAGTAATGAAACAAAATCAGTATACTTCCAGAAAAGGAAACAAAAATTTGTCAAACAGACAAGGGACAAAATTTACAGTGGTATTGTACTTTCAAATATGTGTGTTGGTTTCTAGAAGACACACAACAACATCTTTAATGTTTGGGGGAAATGTCTTTCAATCTTGAATAACATATCACCCAGGCAATCATTCATTCATTTTATTTTCCATAAATTATTTCTTGCCATGATGTTTCAGACTACATACGAGCATTTAAACCCAGAAAGAAGAGAACCTGGGATTAATGAAAGATATGGGTACAAGCCAACAAGAGGCCATAGAATGACAGCGGTGCAGCAGAGTTGGGGAAAAAAGAGCCCTGGAGATTTCTCCTTACCCCACACCATTTAGAAAATCAGCTCCAGACAAATAATAGATCTAATATAAAGATGAAATATCAAAGTTTCTAGACAGGATTGTAAGACAAAAACTTTGTGCCATTGGCATAGGGAAAGATAAATTAAATACGATACTAATATACTGGCCATAAAATAAATACTAAAATCAACTAAACTGAATTAAAATAACAAATAAGAACTTCTAACAATAAAAAGACATAAGTGATTGAAATGGCAATCAAGTCAATGGAAATGGCCATTTGCAACACATTTAAACAACTCTATATGAAAGTATTCTCAATCAATAAGAAAATTGGCAGATAAAGCAATTAAAAATATGTATGAAAAACTTAGGCATTTTATAAAAAGCTAAATACAAACACTCCAGACGTATAAAAGGATGTTCAAATTGCTCAATAACCAGAAAGTATAAATTAAATCCAAAGTTAGATGCTACAACTTATCTATAGAATATCTAAAACATAACAACTAAAATGCTGTATTTTGACCATGAAGTAGAGCCCTGGAAATTTGCATATAGCATTGGGAGTAGTATATACTGGTACCTCCACAGTTGTAAACTGTTTGGCAATACTACTAAAAACTGAGCTTATGATGTTTTCAGCAATATTTATTTTGGACAAATTCATTCTTGGCCAACAAATAGATAAGCATTATATTTGGAAATTAGGGTTGATTACAGTCTGAGTAATTCCTCTTGTTTCAGGCCACTGAGGGAGTTTTTATAGCAGACGAAATGAATTCAGGAAAGTGGAAATATGATGACCTAAGCTAGCATAGTGTAATACAGTTAAATATAATCAAGGGATTTAAAATTTCTATTGGCAAATCAACTTAGCTGTCTCATACACAGAATGTTTTTGGTCTGCAATATTCTTTTTTTTTTTGGTCAGTTTTTCACTCAAATATAAATGCATTCTCTGCTTTCATATGCTTATTTGTTCAAAACAAAACAAACACATATCAACATAAATCCTACACTACATCATGATACATGCTTTAAATCCTAGATTCCCAAGAAGAAGTTGTGTAGAAGATGCCGTTGTCCCACACCCGTACCCCTCCACTTAAAATTTCCAATCATCCCATCTCTACTATAAATTCTTTGCCTGAAGTATTCCTATGGCCTCATGAGCCTGCCATCCATGTTTATGTGTAGGGCAAGCTGACAATATTGGGCAATGAACACTCCCCTGGAACAGAGAGACAAGTGGGTGTTAATGGATAAATATCAAGCTTATTTGTCTTTTAGGTGAGAAAACCCTGACATCTATGTTCTGTACTACCCCCCAACTTTCCCCAGTGGGATTAATCTCTAGTTGCCCATAATAGTAATTTTGCTATTGTCATCATTTCCTTCCCTTTTTCAGTTGTCTCTCTGCTAGTGTTTCCTAAGATTACTTCTCAAATAAAATAATTGCAAGGAGATTGGACTGGGTCACCTGCCTTCTCAGAGTGATCTCTAAGCTCCAGTGGTCAGGAAAGAAATGGATTATAGGCAAGATACTTTAACTTCTTCTTTTCCCAAATTCAGTATTCAATAATCCTGACAAGCATGGTTTTCGGTTTTGTGGATTTTGTTAAATTTTTCCTCTCTTCCCTTGATTGATGATTCTTTTGTCAGAGATGCTTTTATAAGTTAATTTTTAACAATCATTGGCTGTCTAATTCTTTTCAAAAGTAAATTTCTAAAAATCTTCATGCTTTTGAATGGCTACTATTAGAGAAGCTGGTACACTGAGAAGGTACACTCTTTCTAGTGGTGACTCCATAGTTTCATTGGAAAGATACTCAACTCTAAAGACCTGTAGAATTTTGTTTCCTCTCATGCTCAATCTATCATGTTTTACTGAACTCTACTGACACTGAGTATCATGACACTGGAATATCAGCACTGCACAAATATCAGAAGTTGTAACCAAAAAGTAAAAATCATACCAAAGACCATCTACATTTTGAAATGAGTCTGGTGGTGAACAATTCTCTTGCTTATGAAACTGTATAAAATTAAATAATAATTCCAGGTAAGGACTAAAAGTCAGCAATCTCAACAAGTCTCACAATGCCTATACTCAAAAAAGGGAAGGATACTGTGATCTTACCATGTTCCTCAAATAGAAGAGAACTGAAATGGTATTGAAGAAATACCCATGCTCTTATACATTGGCTGAACAGCAGGTCAAGATCAAAGATTTTCCAGAGGAAGCACCATTTATGCTGAGAAAAATCAAATGGCTTTTGGCCAAATAAGTGTTTTAAGAAAAGGTCAGACTAAATAAATAAATAAACAAACTAATTATTAGTTTAATAATTAGTTAATTAATTATAATTAATTATAATTAATTATTAGTTAATTAATTATAGTTTATTAGTTAGTTAATTATAAAAGATAATATGAAAAAACAAAAAGTAAATGGGACTAAGAAGCATTTTAGAGGGGACAAAAAAGAGACAGTCTGACATGGCAGTCGTACTGGAATTAAAGGGGAATGATACATGGGATCCTGTTATTCAGAATGTGGTGACTCCACTTGGGGATTTGGATGTATTCCAAAATCAATGGAAAAATATCAAAAAATATTAACAAAAATGTGTTAAAATCACATTGATAAAAATATTGTTTTAGCTCTTGTGGAGGGACAAAAGACTTAGAGGGAGTACCGGAGGCCATTTATAGCAAAACAGAACAGAGGCAAGAGTAACTTCCAACAAAATAATAACTAAATATTTGGTGTAGGTTTAAAATACAGTTTTTTAGTAAAACCACAAGAATTTCTAGATGGATTTTATTTGGTTGTGAATGATAAGATTCAAGATGTAATTTCCACATCCCTGCAATTAATGAAGATGGTGTTGTTTACTAAGAATGAGAAGACAGTTTCCCTCCTTGAAACTGTTGATTTTGTTGTGCTAAGCTGAAATCACTGGAGGTGTAAAAACTAGCCTGGAAGGAGGAAAACAAATTATAATTGTATTTTAAGTAAGACATGATGGTGTGCTAGGGCGGGTGCAGCAGAAAGAGAGAAAACAAAATCTATCTTGGAATAAAAATATACAGGACTCCATCATTTATCGAGTATGGTTCATGAGGGAGATGCAGGTTCAAGAATGTCTCCCAAATTCCTTCCAAAAGTATTTGAGTGGACGATTAAATTCTCATAGCACAATGCAAAACACTCCATAGTGAAATGGAGGCCTGTGCTGTGGAATAACATGAAGGTATAGCATTATCAACTTATTTTGAAAAAACTGAAAAAAAATGTTTGGGAAAGCCTGGCACTAGATATTCATATTTTTCTTAATCCCATATCTTTGATAGTCAATTTTGTACAAGTTGGTGGGAGCTGCGAGGGGAATAGTGTCACATTGTAGTGTTACTGTTCTTTCTAAGAATAAATTCTTGGAAACAGCCAAAAATGATTAAGGGAAAACTGTTAGTTTAGTGAAATTTACTGGTATTTGGAGATAATAATAATCACTGAGACAGAAAGGAGACAGAAATATCTACACATTCACTACAAGTGAATGGAAGATTTACAATAATCTTTTTGCATAATATATGCAGCTATTAGAAAGAATGAAACAGCTTTATGTACTGATATAGGAAGAATATATTTAAATATTTCAGAATAAATTTCAGTTTATAAAACAAATATACCTAATCATATTCAGCAGCCCCACTGATTATATTTGTGATTTTCACTTTTTACAAAAAGGTCTATTTTGATACAGAATCCTTAAAATTCATTTAAAAAATCTTCATTAATTTTTAACACTGAGCACTATTGTTTAACTCATTATTCTGCATTAAAAAGTAAAAAAAAAAACCCTTATCTGATAAAGCTCTCAAAAATTTTATGTATATAAATATTTGCAACACTTAGTAAATAAATTTATTTAATATATCACAGGTTTTTTTTCAGCATATGCACACACACACACATAGGCACACAGAGGAGTAACTTTTGACTTCCATTACTCTGATTTATTCAGCCACACTTTAACTGATATTCCTAAACATAATGTATCCATGCATGTAACAGTAGATAGACCTGGTTATATGTTCCACAGATCGCACTATAATAATAGACATTGATATTTAGTTAAGAAGTACATTTTTATATGCTATATTCAGTGATAATTAGGTAATTTTTAGACAAAAAGTGAACAGTTTTTCAATTAAACAAAATATGAATACCACCAGGAATCTTGAAATTAAATATATTTAAATCTTCAAATAATGTTTTACAAAGTTTTAAAAATTAGAAAAAAAAAAATAGAAACATGGACCAAGCTATTCTATTTACCGAGATTTCATGTATTTGGAGGTATAATGTGTAATCGTATTTTCCTAACTTTGCTACTGAAATCATGTCTTCCTATTCTTAATCTGATAATCAGAGAAAAAGATTGCCTCACAAATTTATCACTAACCCAACCCTTGTTAGCTTTATCTTAAAAAAAAAAAAAGACCTAATTTATGTAACATTTTGTTTAGTTGTCCAAAATTCTTCAACATACCAAAATATTATGATCTACTTCTGAAGTCCAAATGGGTCCCAAAGGCTGCTTGACATATAAAAATGCATTTCTCTGAACGCAGCTGCTTACTTGAAGGAAAGAAAACAGATCATATGACTTTTTTATCTGGTTCTTACTAGGATTCATTCTCTTTTAAAGGTCAAATGCCTGTGAGCACCTTGGTTTCTGGTCAATATGTTTTTCTCTTGAAAGCAGAAAGGGCAAGAGGCTATCTGAAATGAGTAGCTGCCTTTGATTCCCTGCTGTGATGTGAATATGCCATGATTGAAAAACAAAGACTGCAGAAGTCGAGCTGATTTTTCTCATTCAAGACCTGCTGTTGAGACAGCATCTGGCCCTTATCATTTCAAAAGGTATAGCCACAGTCTGGTTAGGACACTCACAATAGCTATTGAATGATAATGCTTAGGGTGAAGCAAATTTAGTAACGAGATATCTGAGATTTGGATACTTTGAGATACACAATTTTACAGTCTCCCTCTTTTTTATTCAGTGTCAAACTTTTTAAAGTGTCAAAGATTTTGACCAATTCTGAATACCAAACATAATATGAATTGCAATTATTTTCTATTTCAGTAACAAAGAACGATCAACCTAAAGCAAATCTAGAAAAGTGCATTTCGGAGGGGGGGGGGGGGGGCGGGGGCCTGGGTGGTTCAGTCAGTTAAGCGCCAGGTCATGACCTCACGGGTTCATGAATTCTAGCCCCGCATCCAGCATCCAGCTCTGAGCTGACTGCAGAGCTGGATTCAGATCCTCTGTCTCCCTCTCTCTCTGCCCCTCCCCTGCTCATAGGCGCGCCTCTCTCTCCCTCTCTCTCTCAAAAAAATAAACATTAAAACAAAAAACAAAACAAAAATCGCATTTTTAATCCCAAGCAACAAGTCAGAAGAATGATCAAGAGTATACACACATCAGATCATTTTCTAGAAATACATATTTCTTAAGCATTGGATGATCACCTGTGGGAAAAAAAAAGTGTTATAAAAGGACATATCTCCTCCAGGAAATACATATCATACTTCAACAATTTCTGGACTAAGTAATCATGAATTCATGACTGTTTAAATAGCTTTACTTCAGAATGTTTGAGGCTACTGTAAATATAATCCAGCAAAGAAAGATTTATTAAACTTCCAACGTGTTATATCTATTTAGGGGTATTCACTGAATTCTCAAAATAAAATAAAATTTAAAAAGCAGGATCAAGAAAAAGAGCCTCTTCTGATCCTTTTATACTTTGCTATACAATATGATTAAAAAGCGAAAAAAGTGGTCATCAAAATCTAGCAATGTACTTTTCAGAAATCACCAAAAAAAGGAAAAACATGGATTTACCACACTTGGTTAACTTATTAAAATACTAAATATCATCTTTAAAGCATATTCTAAATCACTGTCTATCTCATCTGCTGCCATCTTATATCTGGAAATTGGGCCTGAAATTAAGTATTTGTGGGGTTTTTTGGAGGAGGGTACTTAGAGGAGTTTAAAAAAGATGTCATTGGTTTTCATTGTTAGTGAATATTTCATACTTCCACACCACGTGTGGAATTATATGCCTTAAATGCAATATATATTTTATGGTTTTTGAGAAAATCTCTCAAATAGACTTTCTTAAATGGGAGAGCCATTTAGGGCATTTGACTTTATTTCTGACTTTAGATAAAACACCCTGCCATAAAGAAGGATGAGATATTGCCATTTCAAAAATCTGGATGGACCTACAAAGGTATCATGCTAAGTGAAATAAGTCAGACACAGAAAGACAAACACCATATGATTTCACTTATATGTAGTATCTAAAACAAAACAAAACAAATGAGTGAACGAACAAACAAAAAGCAGAATCAGACCCATAAACACAGAAAACAAACTGATGGTTGCCAGAGGGATGGGGGTGGGCAGATGGGCTAAAGTGGTGAAGGGGAGTGGGCGACACAGGCTTACTCCAGTTATGGAATGAGAAAGTCATAGGAATAAAAGGTCCAGCATATGGAATATAGTCAATGGTATTGTAATAACATTGCATAGTGATAGTAGTTACACTTGTGGTGAGCATAGCATAACATGTGCAATTGTTGAATCACTACGTGGTATCTGAAACTAATATAACATTGTATGTCAACTACACTCAAATAAAAAAAGAAAAGAAAAGAAAACGGGTAGTGCAGTGCAAGGGTAGAATTTTCAAAGAAATTTTAATATACTTCTTATCATAAGAATGTTACAGAAATACAATTGAAATAATCCATTATTTTACTTTTTTGGGTTATTATATGGATAGGTTTTCACCTAGAGATGAATCTATTGACACCAAGCATTTATTTTTGGCAAGAAATGGAATCTCATTAAGTCAACAATAAAATCTGGTTTCAAATGCAAACCACATTAGTTAAGGAAATCATGCAAATTTCTTTAGAACACACACTGTGAAACCTTCTATTAAAGTGCATTATGAATCTATGAGATAGACATGCAATAAAGAATTTTTTTTAATTTAATGTTTATTTATTTTGAGAGAGAGAGAAAGTGCGAGCAGGGGAGGGGCAGAGAGAGAGGTAGACACAGAATCTGAAGCAGGCTACAGGTTCTGAGCTGTCAGCACAGGGCCCGTCGCGGGGCTCGACCCTGGGCTCAAAGTCAAGAACTGCGAGATCATGACCTGAGCCAAGTCAGAGGCTCAACCAACTGAGCCACCCAGGCGCCCCAGAAATTTCTTAAGTTTGTATGATCATGATCATAGAACACTTTTCTCCCCATAAGAACACTTTGTTAATATTATGTGGCTTCAGTGTTCAATGACACACAATTTTAGTAACTGAAGACTAAACATCTCTTTGTTTAGTTTGTGAGAAAACATCTCTTCCCAGTCTCCTGAATACTCCAGATACTAAGACTCTGTTTAGACTCTTCTTTTCTCTCTCTCTCTCTCTTTTTTTAAAGTTCCTTTGAAAGAGAGAAAGGGAGACAATCCTAAGCAGGCTCCAAACCATCAGTTTGCATCCTGATGCCAGGCTCGAACTCATGGAACAGTGAGATCATCACCTGAACCAGAACCACGAGTTGAACACTTAGCCCACTGAGCCACCGAGGCACCCCTTCTCTTCTTTTCTTAATCTACATATATTTGAACTATTTTCTAATTTGGCTGAAATTTGCATATACTCTTAACTTTCACCTATTAAAAATGTTCTTTAAAGGTCTGTAAGAATAAAAATAGTAATTTAGTCAGATTAATTTATAAAGAATAAATTGGAGGGGCACCTGGGTAGCTTAGCTAGTTAAGCCACGGACTTCAACTCAGGTCATAATCTCACAGTTCATGAGTTCAAGCCTCATATGGGGCTCTGCTGACAGCTCAGAGCCTGGAGACTGCTTCAGTTTGTTCGTCTCCCTCTCTCTCTGCCCCTCCCCTGCTTGTGCTCTGTCTCTCTCTCTCTGTCAAAAATAAACATTGAAAAAATTTTTTATTAAAAAAAAAGATTAAGTTGGAATTCTTAACTGTGTTAATTTCAAACCTTGTGGTCCTATGATAATAACTTTTTTAATAGAACTTCTTTTCCACAGTAAGTTTTCTCAAAATTTATGCTAACTTGTTTAGGATGGTATTTGTGAAGTCTTAAAACAGAATCAGAATAAAATTATTTTTTTCTATTTTCGAATATAGAACTAGAGGGTTTAGGGCTTAAATCATTATGGAAGGAATGAGACAAAGCCTAGAAAAATATGTTGTCATAAAATGTAGTCGTGGAATATGGCTTGAGATTTCCAAACTCACTCCTTTATTTTAAAAATGAGTTGTATATGTGAGGCTTGAAAGGGTTAAAAGGCAAGTATTTAACCTAGGTATTTTTGAAACTGTCATTATTAGTGGTTAATAGTGTTGCTATAATCTGCGTTTAAATTTAGGATATATATATATATATATTAACATAATAACACCATTATTTTTATGGTGTAGGTAGAAGAGGGTGGTGCTGATGAAGACACATTTTTACCGTGGCTTAATGTCTCTTCTCTCTTGCAAAATATTTTTGTAGCACTATAATAATCTGCCTTTCACAAAACTTCAGGGTCACAATGAGAAACTTAAAAGGTTTGTACAGATACCAGACGAGGTAGCAATTTAGTATCGTACCAGATCTGAAAAGGCAGAGGATTAAATACGGAAAGAAAAGAGGAGGTGTAAGTCAGAATGTGGGGGATTCTGCCTCACCATGAAGCAGATTTGCTGTACTGAAAGGACAGCCTAAGCCAATCCTTCCCAGCGTATGCTGACATGATGATATGCTTATTTCATGCTCCACTGAGAGAGAATGCAGGAGTTCAGCGTTAATGTTCGTTGTCACTTTCCTCTCTCCTGCTGATATCAGAGCCTTCATTACTATGTGTAAATGCACTGCAGCGTGCAGAGTAATATTCCGTGGGTCATATTTTCCTCTGCCATCATTTGGCCTCTAAAATGGGTGCACGGTTTTGCTATCCAAGTTCACTTCTGTGGTTCCATACTTCAAAAAACAATTACAAATCGGCAGCAAAGATGTCCAAAATCACTTCTAGATGGAAATGTTGTACACCAGCAAAGTACTGCCAATATTAATGACTATTTTTTTTTGCAGTGAGAAGCCTAGTCTAATTTCCAGAACATGGCCAAAAAACATGGGTTCAAATGAAAGCCTTATGGTTCACCAGTTACTCTACTTGCAGAAAGCAATGTCTCTTGCCCTAGGCTTGTCATCTCTCCATTACAAATAGTGCCTCCTCTGAAGAATTATTGTTAAGATTAGAAATAATAAGTGCAAAGCCTTTTATAGAACTATATGGTAGTTGTGCCCGGAGAGGATCAGGTTTATCAGTTAGGCTTCAATCAGACACAGATCCACTATGTGCGGTATCGAATAATGAAGTCATTGCAGGGATTAGACTTTAACGACTGCAGGAACTGGTGACGTCTGTGAAGTCCTAGTGATGAACCTAGCGCTGGGAACACTACGTGTATAGTGGGGGGAAAGTTACGGAAAACTGGAGCCCGTGAGCTCAGCCTGGAATTCACAAGGACAAACTTGATTTTTCATTCATCTGTCACCACCTGAGAGCTCTCCATGCAGGGAACTTGCAGAAGATAGTACTCTTTGCCATGAAGCTGCATACGCATGGCCTAGGACTTTGAGCAGACAAAAAATCTGGTGGGAGCTGGAGGAGCCCCTGGCCCAGCTGCGAAAGGACTCTAACAAGGCAAGCCAGCAGATCAGCAGCAATGTGTGCAAATTGCAACAGTGCCCAGAGGCCTAGTCTGGCCATCAGTGCATGCGGGCTCGTGCTTCACTTCTCTCTTCTGAATCTCATGCACATCCCCCTTGTGTCCTGTTCTACTCTGAAGCATGCAGGCGAGAATAGATTAATATCCTTCTAACATAGCTGAGTTGACACAGAACAGAGCTACTACAATAGGAGAGATTATTCAGTTATTCTGTTGTAATGTTATACTGTCGTGCCTTCTCCCAAATCTCAGACTTAAATCGACAAGGGCTTTCTTTCACTTTCTTGTGAAAGTTGTAAGTTCATAGTGACTCTAGTGTAGCTCTGTCTCACACCCTGTTTCTTCCTGGACCCCATCTGATAGAGCAGCCTCTAATCAGAACTGGGCCTTCATCATGAGAGAAGAGAAGAAATAATAACAAACAATGTGCTTGCTAATAAATCTTTTGTACAGAGATGACATACATTGCTCCTGCTTGCCATTCGTTAGTCAATGTAAATCACCAAGCCACGTCTGATGTCACTGAGGCCAGAGACGTATAATCTTCCTCCAGGAATGGGGAGCAGGTATTTGCAAACAATGATAGTCTTCTACAGTCAACACTTTCTGTCAAAAAAGACTTCAAAAACATCCTGTGGACTCTTTGCTACACACAATTATGCTCATACATTCTCCAGAGAAGACAGGACAAGGTGGAATTTAGTTATGAAATCAGACTCAAAACCAGGTCAGTGAGTTATCTTGCTCTGGAGACCTAGCAAACAACAACAACATAGAAGAGGCACACAGATTATTTGCTCCTCTGACAACCTAGATGTTATGATGGAGGAGGAAGAAAATAAACACAATGAGATGAGAATAGTAAAGACAAACACATGTGAGAATAGGAGGAATAGCACATTCACTGCATCATGGCAGTTCTGAAATCACCATTGGAAAGATGGTAATTTCCATGGTTAGACTCCACCCCTCTCCCTGGGAGAATTTCCTTAGTTCATAGTTTGTTGGTGGGTGTGGCTTCACCCTCAGAGAGACTGTTCTGTCTGTATTATACTACTTGGCTACACTTGAAGGGGACATTGGAGAATGTGTCCTGCTTGGTGACTAAGTTTCATAGCCTTCCTTAGACCTGTAGAAAGTCAGCAGTCCAAGGATCATTTCATGGGTTGAATAATCACAATCTTTTAGTCCAGACTAATACAGTAAAACTTTCTGAAAACTTACTTTTTTTTAAGTTTATTTATTTTGAGAGAGAAAGAGAAAGAGAGAGAGTGCGAGCAGGGGAGGGGCAGAGAGAGAGGGAAAGAGAATCCCAAGCAGGCTCTATACTATCAGAACGGAGTCTGATTGGGGCTCAAACCCACAAAACGTATCATGACCTGAGTCAAAATCAAGAGTCTGACACTTAACCGACTAGCCTCCCAGGTGGCCCTGAAAAACTTAGCTTCTTAATCCATGCTATTAAAGATAGTGAAGGACAAGTATGTTTATTATCATAAAATAAAATACTTGTGTTTCCCAAGCTAAGAGTCCCTCTCCTACGATGCAACTTATTGCATGTGCAAGTGCCATCTGGCCCTCTTCCCATCAGCCTATGAGAACTGGGGCTTAACACATAGCCACAAAATGCTGACGGTCTTGCCATTACTAATTCTATGACTTTGTCCCTGACACAGAAGTTTCATGTCTTCTATCAATACACCCCCATGAAATTGTGACAGGCTAACTAATTAGCTTGAAGTGGTATATAATCTCAGAGCCTTGACAATTCAATTTTTTTGTTATTTCTGCTTGCAAGCTAGCCATTTTTTTTAGTGAGCTCATCTCTTTTATGCACTTTCTTGCCACATATAGCCAATGAAAACAAAGCACTTTCCTACGATTCTGTTTTACAATTTCTTGGCCTGAAGTTTGGCCAGTATGTTGCTGCCTTCTAAATCATCATAAATTTTTGTTATTATTGCTGTTGTTACATCAGAAATCCATCCCCAGTACTACCAGTTTCCCTGATCCATTGAGTTTCCATTTGTCTATCCATTTTGCACCTTCCAGAAAGTCTTAAAATTTAAATGATCTCATTATCTTTATTATTGTGTCTATACCCTATTTTAAATGTCATTTTAGTAAGATTTAAATAAGAGAAAGGTGGTGAAACACCTACATTTTTTTTATAAAGCTTTGTCTTTATTCTTTAGTCCTATTAAAACTTCTCTTTTCTTGCTGTTATAAAAATATTCTGATGCAAGATTCTTGCTTTGGCTAGCACTATGAATGGAATGAAGAACGTCTGATGTACACAAAGCTTTACATCTTAAAATAAATTTCCAGCAGAAATTTTAGATTAGACTCTAATTATAGATAGGTCAGAGCTTTTATGAAACTATACCAAATAACTTTTAATAACAAATAAACTCTGGCATTTGCAAGATACAATACTAAACTCTCTTGGCTACTTGAAATGATGTGTTTCAAACAGGGAATCACATTATTCCTCTTTCCATTTAGCTCTACCTAGTTCATTCTTTAAAAGCTTAATTGTCATTTTACAATTTATTTTAAAAAAACAAATTTAAACCCTGTACTGACTGATGCAATTAATGGAACGGTTTCAAATATTCCAACCCCTCACAACTGTAAATGCAATTGTGAAACAAAAACAAAACCAAGCACAACTTGTTAATACTGATTGTGAGACCATAAGGAAGAAACCTGGACTTCAGTTGCCCTTTGATTTTGTGCTAGCAGCCTCTAAGCCTCATTTCCTGTCTGTTATGATAAATCTTACCCTTATCCACACCACTAACACATGTACCTTCTTGCTCCTCTTCTAAATTTTGTATTGCAGGTAACTCTTCCAATTCTTGAGCCTGGGAGACTTAGTTTTTATAAAATACCTGTACATTTGACATCAATCTATCTCAGTTCTAGACGTCTTCCAGGATAGCCCTCTAGGACCCTTGGCTTCATGACTTCCCTGTCTGTGCAAAAAATCCTTTCATCGTACCAAAAGATATCTGAACTAGGGTCATGAGTTTTGACATCTTGACTTGGGGAAGAGTTCCCCACACTACAGTGAGGTTGCTATAACACTGACAAATGTCAAAATAAGAGTTTTATAATAAATTATTTTATATTATTAAATATATTTACACATGCGTGTATACGTACACACACATATATATGCATATATATTTTACTATGAAGAATTTTGTTCATTTCATAAAGAATGAAATTGTAATAATCTGTATATTTTATGCAGCAAAATTGTTTCACCTCTCCAATTGGATTGTTTTTAAGTGGAGAAGTAAGTACTAGCTATTTTCATTCAATTAAAGTAGAGAGATATGGACTGGTTAATTACAGCATATTTATATAAGTACTTAAAAAGGGCAAAATAGTGGCTTATACTTTAAAAATTAAAGTTGAAATACATATAAAACATATTTCATGACATATGTCTAAATAATATGATTTTCTAAAAATGGAGTACTGATTTGCCAAGTTTTAATTATAAGGTTGATAATCAAAAAATATTTCTTTGTTCTTTGTATATAAATTGCCTCATATTGTTAATTATCATTACCAGTTAATTATTCTATTTGTGTGAGACTTTCAGGTTATGCTTCAAGTTGTTTAACCTTCAAAGAAAAGTTACTTTCTAAAAATCTGTCAAAACTATGGCATGTCCAACACTATATATCTATGGAATTTCTTTCTTCCCAATGTCAAAAATCTCAGACTCTTACAGCTAAAACTTGTAATATTATCTGGTTAACCTCCCCTTTATAATTAATAATATCAATATGTGTATTTAAGAATAGTTTTATTTATTACTCATCCATTCAATAAATGTTATTTTGCATATTATGCAACAGATTTTATGCTTAGGTACTGGAAATACGCAGAAAAATTAAGTGTTTCTCACCTAAGAGAGTGGATGACCTACTAATCAAGGGAAGGTAAATATTTAAAAAAATAAATGAATGTGAATCAGTATGGCTAAGACTGCAATAAAGATCTGTACAAGCACATAGAAGCAATGATTTTATATAGGGAAACCAGGGAAGTCATTTCTCAAAAAGTGGCACTTGAGCTGAGATTCATCTAATTTTCATTTCCTAATCATTTATTCTTCGTATATTATATAAATAGCTTATTTAAAAAATAAGATCAACGGGGCACCTGGGTAGTTCAGTTGGTTACATGTCTAACTTTGGCTCAGGTCATGATCTCTTGGTTCATGAGTTCAAGCCCCATGTTGGGCTCTGCACTGATGGTGTGAAGCTTGCTACAGATTCTCGGTCTCCCTCTCTCTCTTTCTCTATCAAAAATAATTAAATAAATATTTAAAAGAAAAGAAATAAAAAAATAAAATCAATGACGCTTCGTAAGCATTATACTCCTAAGTGATGAGGTCAATTGTCTTTGGCAGGAACTTCATCTCAGATTTTCATAATGTGTCTGAGTTCTTACCATCTCAATCACTTTCAAAAATTTTTTTTTTATTTTGTTTCTTTTTTCTTCCCTATCATTCAGTAAATATGTACAAGTCCTCATTATATCGCCTCTGACATTCAAATTTCTAGTACAGACCTACTTTCGCTCTTCTTCCTCCATATTCCATGCTCTCTCTCAGTACTTGGTGTAGAATGAGAGTCATCAACACGGCTTAGATCCTATGTGCACATCATCATGTGGGAGGGGTGACTTTCTATTTCCATCTTTAAGCCTAGCAACCAAAAGTGGAATTCAGTTCTCCAGACAAGGGATGGTGGATTGACTCATGTACAAACTCACCATCACACTATGTGTGAGCATATTTTGCAGTGTCTGTGAAATGATTTTTTCCCTTGCCTGCAGTTATTTAAAAGCCTCAAAAGCAAGACCATGTCTTTTCTATGTTCATTTTCCTTGATGTATATCTATAGTCCCCATACCTAGAGTGTAGGTAATGCCCATAAACACTAGTTCATATGCAGTGATGACCATCATAATGGCATTCCAAAAGTCTTCAGGAAGTATTTGAACATCCTGAAGTTATTCTCTTACTAAATTCAGATACATAAATATAAAGTGATTTTATTTTAAATTTAATTTTTTTTCACATTCATTATTTTTTAGAGAGAGAGCTTGAACAGGGGAGGGCAGAGAGAGAGGGAGACAGATGATCTGAAGCAGGCTCTGTGCTGACAGCAGAGAGCCTGACACAGGCAAACTCACAAGCCATGAGATCATGATCTGAACTGAAGTGGGATGCTTAGCCGACTGACCCATCCAGTTGCCCCATATAAAGAGATTTTAAATACTTTTGGTTTTATGTATTGAAATTATGGTCTAGTAGATCTTAGTATCATGAAATCTGTATACTTTTATTCTTACAGGTCCAACAGTTACTTAATTTCAACAGATGATTTACATATATATATATATATATAGAGAGAGAGAGAGAGAGAGAGAGAGAGAGATGATTTGGACATTATTAACACAAGCAAATTTCTTTGAAATTATGTCATGTATTTTCACGCACTTTAAAAAAAATCCATTCCTCTCATGGAGTGAAATGGCCCAAAACATTTTCTACATTTTCAAACATATTTAAAACTACACTGCCAAATGATATTTTACTTGATAAGTTCGAACTCCTACAAAATGGATGGAGCATTGTTATCAGTCATTTCCTAAATGCAATGGTAATCTGATGCTAGGAGGAGGAGCATTTTTTTCCAGACTCTATAATGGCTGTGGCTAAAGTAAATAACCCCAAAAAATTATGCTTTCTTTTTTAATATATATTTAAAAATTTTAATGATGTGCTTACTAAAATTTTGCAAGTATTTCTTTCTCCAAATATTATTTTGTGTTTATTATTTCTCAGAATTAACAGCATTGATCCTGAAGGGACCATCACAATGTTCTAATGATAAAATTGTGGAATATTAAAATAACAGAAGATAATTCTGTGGCTACAATTATATGGTAAGAAACATGAAAGAAATGTTCATTTTACTCAGCTCCTTGTTACAATTCCCTTATAGATTTTTTTTTAATATTTAGTGATTAATTTTTGCTTACTGTCTTTGGAAAGGGAATCTTAACTTTTCTGATAAGCACTACAAAGTAAAATTAATATAAATGTTCTAGGGGCACCAGGGTGGCTCAGTTGGTCAAGTGTCCGACTCTTGATTTCAGCTCAGGTCATGATCTCATGGTTTGTGAGATCGAGCCCCATGTCAGGCTCTGCACTGACAGCACGTAGCCTGCTTGGGATTCTCTCTCTCTCTCTCTCTCTCTCTCTCCCCTTCTCTTTCTGCCCCTCCCCCACTCACTCATGCACTATGTCTGTCCCTCTCTCTCAAAATAAATTAATAAACACTTAAATATATATACACAATGTATACATATATAAATACATATATTTATATATATGTATATATATAAATATATATACACAATGTATACATATATATATATATATATATATATATATATATATATATATATACATATAAAATTATACTTTGAGATGGGATCCAAAGTCTAGGAAATATATACACAACAAACTATTTCAGTAACTATAATTTGAGCTATAATCTGAATTATAATTTTTTCAGTATCTCCCTTTTAAGCTAATAAATTACATGCAGTAACCCAAACTCAATATTTGATTTACATATCTAGGATCCATAAAGCAACAAAACACATAGTATTTCAGTGCCTATATTTCTAATACAATATTTCTAGTTCTTAAAATAATTTCACTTCATTTTTACATGAGACAAAAGCTTTTCGGAAGATCCATGATTATGGCGCCCACATGCATCGCTTTTATGCTGCTGTTGGGTGTAGGTCTGACAGACACTCAGCAAACAGATGGCGAACCCTCTGAATGACATTATTCATGTTAAACAAAATGGCTTTATGACGATCATAATGTAGCACCTGCTCTGGAATTGTTCTTCTAAGGGCAGAGGAAATACGGGATTTGGTGAGACTGTCAACTGCAGCATCAGCCTTATGTGTGCCGACGGCCGTAGAAAAGAGGGAGTTGCTCATCAATTAGCAGCAACTCCTCATCTTACGATGCTCACCAAAAAGCAGGGATAAAATTTAATTTGTCAGATTATGCATATATATTTGTTTCTATTAACTGAGCAGAAGGTACATGTTGGTACATGTTGATAAACCTTAGGGAACATTTTTTTTTCTTCCAAATGCACTAAAAAGCTAAAATGAATCGATTACCACTGAAGTACTCATGAAAAAAAAAAGACACAAAACACAATGTTCAGTTTTACTCATATATGCTTGCTACTAATTTTCTAATTGTATTTCAGATATGACTTACCATATTTCACTGCTCGTACCAGTATTATTTTATGAGTTAGAAATTCTCATTATGTAAATACCCTTCAGATTAAATTATTTTCTCCCTGCTTCTTATATAACCACATTTCTTATTAGTCCTTCTTATTTACAAGAACTTTCCCCAATGAAATGTTAACCTATTTACTCAGAATCTGTTGTCAGTGGTCATGAAATATCATTAGCACACCTCCCTCTCCGCAGTTTTACTTCTCCACACTACTTTATGCTTATTCTGTTAGCATATTTTCACTTTACTTTCTCCAGTTCTTTGTTCATTGTAAGTCTGTTCCCTGGCTACTGTGCCAGTCTTTAATATTTCTCAAATGCATGGCTGCAACATGCATGGTAGCATCATGGCCAATAACACATCTGAAGGAAGACTAGTCCCCACAGATTTTGAACCTACCACTGCCTCCACAGGCTAAGTATATGGACATTGTATTTGATGCGCTTTAGTTCAGCAAACTAAAGACAATAAATAATTAGCCTAAGCATATGGTATTTTTGCTATATACTTTTTTAGTAAGGGAAAGTTTATCTCCTAGTGTCTCTTCCAGCTGTAAAAGTATCCACTGAGTTTAGAAAGGCATTTGATTATGTGTATATTTATAGTTTTCTACCCAGACTCCCTAATGACATTTTAAATCACATTTTGATGTGTTATATACATAAGTGAAATGCTGCAGTGAGAAACTTTTCAACGGAAAGTTGCAGAAATTACTCACTTTACTACTGATTGTAATTATCTTTAAACTTAATGTCTGAAATAAACAAGACACATCCTTAAATATATATGTTTATCCACCTTGGAAGAAACAAGTACTGTAACTTTCACATTCTAAAAGTCTTAGGAAGTAGAGGATGAGTTAGTCACAATCCAGCCAAGAAGATGGTTGGCCCATTTGTGATTGAATGACAGATCAGAAAATGTTGAATGCCACGTAAGTTCTACTGAACTTCTTTATCTCCTTCCCTTCAGGAAATTGATCTTTCAGTGCCATGTACATTCAGTACATAAAATAATTTTCAACCTAGCTTAAGAATGATTTCCTAAAAAAAATTAACTTTCATTTTAAATATTATTTAAAAAGTCACAATAGTTGTAGAAGGGCTGTAAATAATATAAGACTCAGTAAACACAAGATTTGCTGTGGTGGAGTAGATAGGATCTGCTCTAAGGCAATAGTAAAAGGGTACATAAAAACCTTGTTTTTTTTAAAGGTGAAAGATTTATTCGGTCTGAAGAGAAACCAGAGTATATAAAACTTTTTTTTTTAAATAAAAGATTGATGACCATGTGAAAGTAGTCATATTGCAAATATTATGTGTCAAATCAATAGGCTGTATATCTTATATAATGTGTGTCAATCATATTTCAATAAAAAAATAAGAAATAAGAAAGGAAGGAGCACCATGTTGACAGCTTCTATAAGAATCTTAAATCAGATGTAGATAGGTAGATGGATAGATAGATAAATGATATTTAAATTATGTTTCCAGATAAATGAAATTCACTACCCCTGTCCCCAGCTTTCCATAGGGAAAATAAACACATGTATACATCACTATTCAGGTGACAAAATTTTACTCTTAACAAGATGAGAAAGGCCTCCAAAGGAAATCACTGTAGTTTGTAAGTGATTGCATCTGACTTAATTCCAGTTTGGTCAATAGATGTGAAGTTATGATCTAAGGAATAATATACTATTTTGAAATTTTCATAACGTATTTCTCTGTGTTGGAGCAATGTTTTGTGAGAAAATTTTTGACTCACCCTGGAGATCTTTTTAGACACATATCTGCATTGTGGCATTTTAACCTCTGTCCTGGTTAGGGATTTTAGATTTCATTAGGAGCTTTCAGTCCTACCTTCTCCTAGATTGATTATCAAAGCACAGAGATCTGCCTTTAATTTCCATTGCTAAAGATAACATAACTTTTTCTTAAAAATACCAAGCATTGATTTAAAAAAAGGGGGGGTTTATCTTGAACATATGGTCATGAGATTCTTCAAAATAGCATATTTCAAAGGAGTGAACTGTTTTTCTTTAGATTGCAATCGTTGCTAATATCAGTCTAATACCATGGTAACTAGACGTGTGTATGTATATTGTTCATAGCAATCTTACTGCTTCTAATTTTTTTAGTGTTTGAAAATATTTCAACCCATTTCCATACTCAGTGGGATTGTGCTACTCAGTAATATATATGTTGCAAGTGTTTATTGTTGTTTTTGGAAAAGCAGAAATTTTCTTAAATTAATTTCAACCTTCACCTCCTCTCAGAGAGACCAAGCCTTCTTGTAAATATAACATTGAACTCGTTAAATACATTGGAATTTGCAATCTTCAGTCTTCAACTTCAGTGCTTAGAATATTCTCACTTGGGTTGGTTTATTCTTCCTTCTTTAATTATTTTTTACTATTAGTTTAGTTTAGATGTCAAATAACATCAGATCTAAGACTACCAAAAACAACCTTTTTTGGATAGATGCTTGTCCATTTATCTTTACTTACAGTTATTGAGATTACATTTTTATCTTTGAAAAAAAAAATTGTGCAAGAAAAAGTTTTAGAGGCAGTATAAGATACTGTCCCAAAGTCCAGTATGTGACATCTGCTCTATTTCTTTCCTCTATTAATTCGGCTATTGTATTTACATCTTTCAAGTAAATCTGGGATGATTGATTATTTAAACCTTATGCTATCAATAATGACTTTATTACCTTAAAATTTATAACATTTATTTTAGCATAAGCATATCTTACTAATAAGGGATAAAGTTTACTAAAATATATTTTATAGTATTGTTTCTCTTAATCTTTTTATTTATAATTCTTTACCTATTATTTTATTGATTCTTCATTTTCAGAAAAAGATTCAGAAATTTCATATATTAATAATTACATTAACCAGCTATCACATTTACCTAGTTAGCAAACATATTAGCTTATTTGTTTAAAATTCAGAATGTTTAATGTTCTTCAATGATTTAAAATTTGGGGCAACTGGGTGGCTCAGTCAGTTAAGCATCCAACTTCAGCCCAGGTCATGATCTCATGGTTTGTGGGTTCAAGACCAACATCAGGCTCTGTGCAGACATTTCAGAGCCTGGAGCCTACTTCAGATTCTGTCTCTCTCTCTCTCTCTCTCTCTCTCTCTCTCTGCTCCTCCCCCACTCACATTCTGTCTCTCTCTCTTGCTCTCAAAAATAAACATTAAAAACTGTTTTAATGATTTAAAATTAAATTTTAATATTTCTCTTCCTATTAGAATAAGACCTTTAACATGCCAGAAAATTTGGTGTCAGCCTTTATTCCTTAGTCTCCAACATATTCCATGTATATATTGTCCTGCTAAAACTCATCTCTTCTCTGTTCAACTTTCTCTATTTCTGCTGCTAAAATCTTATCTTCAGATTTCTGCTGCAGATTATCACCATCTTTCTCTTGAATGACAAAAATGGTCCTTGAATTGGTATCCTCACTTCCTTTCTTGCTTCTCCCTTCTAATTAATTTTCTGCAAATATTCAGAATGATTAAACAAAATAAAACAAGCAGGAAAGGCATGAGCTGGATCAGTTCAATGGCTTATTGAAGGAGTGTTTTCATGACTTCCTTTTGCCTTTAGATCCCTGTGTGTGTCTATCCCTGAACCTCTCAGCCCTTGTCTGGGCTCCCCTGCACCTACCCATAGTCACCACACTATAGCTATGTTTCAAATGACAGTCATTGCATGTGCTTTTCCCTGTATTGTAATACCTGGCTTGATTTACTATTTTTTCACTTCTCAACTTAAGTAGGATTTCAGGTCTCAACATTTTGACAGGTGGTATAACATTGTGGTTATAATTTGGGCACCAGAGCCAAACAATCTGTAGTGGTCCAAATATAAAAATAGTAATACCAAACTCAACCTTTCATTATCAGCATGACCTTGGGGTTTACCTCATCTCTATATTGCATCTTCTTCACCTATAAAGTGGGACTAACAATATTACCTACCTTAAAAACAGGTCATAAGGAATAAACAAATTCATATATATAAAGCACTTTCAATAATATATACAACATTTTAAGCACTTAAGAAAGATAAATTATTAGAATTTTATCTCAATAAAATATCCTTGATTATTCCATTATGATTATTATAATAATAGCAATAATATGAGTATAGCTAACACTTCAGTAACTTGCTAAGTTTCAGGTACTGTCCTATATAATTAGGTTCTGCTAGTCTCTAACACCAAACCCCGATTGTTTCTTTTAGTTACATTAAAATCTTAATTACATATGTATTTATCCACTTATGTGTATATAATTCATATAGTCCAATAAACAATAAGTTCCAGCAAATGCTATGTTTTTCATTATGTTTATCACTGTATTACTAATACCTAGAACTGTCTAAAAAGAAGACCAGTAAATATTGGATGAATACCACTGATAGAATTGAATTTCTTTAAGCAACTGAGGGGGGCAAGATTCTGAGACTAGAGCGAGAAACCTCCAATAAGACAGGAAGTCAATCCATGAACCAAAAAGAAATAGCTAAAGAAGAAAATTTGGCAGGCAGCTCCAGTAGTACTTGAACTTTCAGACAAGATAGTTAGCAACAAGCAGATTCAATAAAGACTCCAATGGAATATTGGTGGGTGAGGAAAATGGGAGGCATCTGTCAGAAGAGAGTAGGTAATCCAGGTAAAGGCCATCTGAATGTCATGAGTGTTAATAGCTGACCATTTCAGGTGTTCAATCCTGGGTCAGGTACAGTATTCCCAACAGGGAATGGGACTTCGGAAAACCTGGTAAGAATAAGTCTCTACACTGGTAGAGACTTTGTCATAAAAGGTGAAATAAAAGCTCATGGCTCCCCCAAAATTATAATGATAATAATGCTGGCCAACACAATTATAGTCACTGAAAAAAAAAATATTTTAACCTTTAATTTTCTTATGTCTTCATTGACGGATATTTATTTTGGGAAACATTTTTTTATCTTTTTTTGTGTAAACCATACTAGGCACAATGAAAAGCAAATTAGACAAACTTTCTTTCTGAAATGAATGAAGTTACATTTAATGTGTATTTTGCTTGATGATTTCATTATGCCTCACTTTGTCTTTGATTTTCTCACTTCACTTAAATCTTTGTAGCAATTTTTCTTTGCTCTGCCTCCTCTGCCAAACAGCTGATCCTATTTGAATTAAAAATGCAGCTGTCTTCATCAATCTTTCATGGTATATATGGATTTAAAAAATAAATTTCTAAGTACAAAAACTCATGACATTATTCAGCTCATGCGCTAAATCAAGATCTGTTTGTCATGATGTAGCTGTTTCCATTCCTATGCAAATTCTGCTTTGTTCTTAGTATTGACATTTTCCTCCATTTCACAGTTGGCAGAATTAAAGCCTGGACTAAAACATTACAAGTAAACTCCCATTATATTAATTCAAAAGCTCAAATTATCCTAATTATAACTATTAATATAATTAATCTACAAACAAATGCTAATGCCATTGCTAGTTTATGTGACATGTCAGTCATTTCAATTTATATATATATATATATATATATAT
>NC_064810.1:24656338-24680189 GCF_023721935.1 Panthera uncia
ATATATATATATATATATATATATATATATATCTTGCTCAGGATTCTCTATCTTCACATCTCTAAAATGGGAAAAGTTATACAGAAACATCCAAAACCCTCTGTGAATTAACCACATTGCTAAAGGCATTAAACATAAATTTAAATTAAGCTAATACTTGACATTCATTTTCCTCACATATTTAAAAATTATTTTGAAAGCTAGAATATCTATTTTTGTGCTTTTGATTAAAATTAAATGCTTATTAGTTTTAGATTGTAGCCACATGTGTAGTTATAGAGAAATGAATTTATTTTCTCTAGGCAGATCACCATATTTGATATGACTGAGAAGTTGCTATCAAAATAATGCACATCTAAATGAAAAAATAATTATAATTACACATTTTCAACTCGCCAACAGTACTGGGTTTGTGGAGAAATACATGGTTTGGACATGTTCTTATTTTCAAACTTTGAAACAAATCGGAATATGCCATTTTACTAAGATCACAGGTCTTTCAACTCTGAACACATTCAATCATATCATTAATGCATATTAAATTAGTATTAACCTTGTCTCCACTACACACAATTTTATAAAGAATGATATTCCTATCTGTCAACTAATTGCACCAATAAACTTCACTGGAGTGACATAATTAATAGACCGTCGTATTTAAGAAGGTGACACTTCTCACTTTTTTTAGAACTCTCAACTTGGAATTTGAATGGAAGAATAAGTTACTGATACCAGGATTTTAATCTAGAGTAGTATCTACTTGGCAGTTAACTGAAACAGCTTTCCTTCCCTTAATGGCAATAATATAGAAATACTAATTACCCCTTTTTATAAGTGCAATTGGAAACAAAAACTCTAGATAGTGTGAGCGGTAAACCACTGTTGTCATCTATTTCACTCTCTATACCTTAAAATGATAGCTACCAAGTCAACAAACAAATGAGTCAGTCATGCTAAAAATATTATTCCAAGTTTTAAAATCATTGATTAGCATTCTCTGTTAACTCTGAGTAGTTAAATGAACACTTAGAAAATGACTGGATTTTCAATTCATATATATTTTTAGATAATTAGACTTTTAAAACTAAATATTTAAAAAATCATAAATCTATTGGAAAACCTTTTAGGAGTCATTTAAAAAGTATTTCTGTATTTCACTGCCTTTTCTAAGAACATTTGCTTTAGCTGAATAACTAAAGTTGTCCTTCCAAAATCTGACCATTTAGGTGTTTCATTAGTAATTACCCTCTTCAAAAAGGAAGCCAAACATAATGATAAAAAATGCATTTATAGGGGGCATCTGGGTGGCTCAGTCGGTTAAGCATCTGACTCTTGATTTCAGTTCAAGTCATGATCTCACAGTTGTGGGATCAAGCCACACATTGGGCTCCATGCTGAGCATAGAGCCTGATTGGTATTGTCGCTCCTCCTCTCTCTCCCTCTGCCCCTCTGCTTACTCGTGCACAAGCTTTCTCTCTCTCTCTCTAAAATAAAAAAAAAAAAAAAAAAATTGATGTGTTTATGACCTGAAACTTCCTATTTTCAAACAAAATAGTTTTAAATATATCCATGAACACAGAATAAATTCTGAGAAATGAATTTTCACACAAAACAACTAGAACAACCTTAGGTGTGGGCAAAAGCATATGTAATTGTATTCTTTGTCTGGGATAACATCAATACAAAGGTCAATCTATCCATGTATAGTGTATTTTTTAAAAATAAGGCAATTGGTGTGATGTGTTTCTCAAAAATTTTTAAATATTTTTATTTTTTTCACTTTTTTAATTATTCTCTACACTGAACATGGGACTCGAACTCACAACCCTGAAATCAAGAGTCCCATGCTCTACCAACTGGGGCAGCCGGGTGCTCCTGCTTCTTAATTTTTAAGAAGAATATTTCTTTAGAATCTGAAACTACATTTTTCTAAAATCTATTCATAATTTTTTAAATCACCGTAAATTAACCTTTTTAAAAATAAACAAAAGGGCGCCTGGGTGGCTCAGTGGGTTAAGCTTCCAACTTGGGCTCAGGTCATGACATTGCCCTTCGTGAGTTTGAGCCCTGTGTTGGGCTCTGGGCTGATAGCTCAGAGACTGGATCCTGTTTCAGATTCTGTGTCTCCCTCTTTCCACCCCTCCCCTGATCATGCTCTCTTTCTCTCTCTCTCTCAAAAATAAATAAACATTTTTTAAAATAAATAAATAAACTAAAAATTTCCCAGACAATCTCTTCTCCACACGCTTTCAAATATAAAAAGAAATTCACTTATCATCCAGTGGAAATTGTCTGACCTATATTTCACTCACATAAAATTAGATGCACTTATTGGAATTCATGCTATCAGTTCACTATGCATGTTAAAGCAATTGCCATCTTAAATATATTCATTTATCCACCAGATAAACCTCAAACACATCAGTCATTAAACCCAGCCCACTCATACAGTTTTATTTTTAAAAATTCTATTCTTAAATGTGAACAGAGCCAAGGATCAGTAAACAGTTGAGAAAAGCATACAACATGAAGAGAAGTTTCAATCAAATAACAGCAAAATAAAGTCAGAGAGAAAACACGAAATTCTTAGGAGAGCAGAAGAAAACTCCCAACACCTAATAATTGAGATCCTTAAAAGAGAGGAAGTGTTATTCTATCCAAAGGAAACCAACAAAATGCTATAAAAAAGGAACATTCAAAGAACAAAGAAAAGACCACTAAAAATTAAAAATATGATGGTAGAAAATCTTTAGTTCAAGAAATAACCGGAAAATAAATTTAAGGGACATTGTTATTGCAATAAGGTTTTTAAAATTCCATTTTGTACCAGGACTGATGACAAAGGGATGAAAGCCCCATGCTTGCATGAAATTAGAAAGGCAGCAACAACAATAACAAAATGAGCTGTAATGGAGGAGACAAAACAAAGATTTAGGATTGGAGGGTCATATTTCCATTTGGGGGATGTCCCAAAAAAGTAGAAAAATACCTCCTATAAAAAGGAGAGGGAGAATTGGAGAGAAAACATCAAAATGATTAGAAAAGCAATCCAGGAGCTCCCCTATATGACATAAACTTTTCAAAGAAAAGAGAAAAGAAAACTGAATACATTAAGGAGAAGAATATAACAAAGTCATAATAAAATAAAATTTTCCAGACTAGGAGACACTGACTTTCAAACTGAAAAAGTTTATCAAACTGCAACAGATTTAATGGAAAAACAAACAAACAAAACATGAAGCCTCTGTTAAGAAAAAAACAAGTTACTCACAAAGAATATTGGAACCCAAATGATTATTTTTAACAAGAGAATGTGTTAAAAGACAGTGAAATGAACCCTTACATGACTTTCAATTAGAGCTGTATATAGATCCAAAACGTCAACCAGGGAAAAAAGTAAAATGTAGACATTTTGAGCCATGTAAGTCCTGAAAGTATTAACCTTCCAAGTGTCTTTCTCATGAAGCTTCTGGAGGCTGTGCTGCACCAAATAAAAGACAAAACCAAGACAAAGACATGATAGCCAAAAAAAAAAGGAATTTCCAAGTGAATGATGAAGACAAGTTTAAGGATAACAATAGCATGGCCAGCCTCGAGTTCCCAGCCACATCAGTCTGGGACATGGTGATGAGAAACTCCAAAAAGACGCTATTGAAAGATAAACTGAGGCATATTACAAATTTTAAGAGGTTTTTGAGCAAAAGTCAATTTGCATCATATAATGCCAAACTGGAAATGGTCAGGGGGGCTCCACTGACAGAAGGTAGGAGAAAGACTTACATAAAAAATGCTTGGAGGCAAAGAAAGAAAATTATTTGGTTGGCCAGAGCTTACAGCCTAGTTAACTGTGACTGGTTGCCCTTAGCATTTTGATTTTGTAACTCTGAGGCATTTCCAGGCCTAGATTTTTGGTTTGCTTAAGTGTGCTGTCATGGCATGAGAGCCACATCAGGCTAATGGCCTCCTTGTTTAATTAGCTTTAACAAAGGCCATCAAGGAATGAAAACAAAATGGAATTGCTAAGAGTACCTTATGGACTTATAGGCCTGAAGAATTTATGCACCATACTGAAAAATAGTTAATAGCTTTAGAGTCCCTTCAGAAAGTTTGAAGAAGTTCTTAACCAATATTTAACCAAACAAACAATCATTAACTTTGAGAAGATAAAAGCAACTTACAAGAATGGAAGCATTTGAGTGATGTAGCAATAAAAATATTTAGATACTTATGATAATGTAAACAATAAGCACCAGGCAAACATTGAGAATATGGGGAAGAGCAAGTTATTTATACTTGTTAAGGAAAGATGTGAAAAAAGCTAAACTTTAAATTACCTTCAATATGGGTCACCTGCGTGGTTCAGTCAGTTAATTTTGTCTCAGGTCATGATATCAGGATTGTGGGATAGAGCCCCACATTGGGCTCCACACTGCCTGTGAAGCCTGATTAAGATTCTCTCTCCCTTTCCCTCTGCCCCTTCCTGCTTACACACACACACACATACATTCTCTGCCTCTCTCTCAGATAAATAAATAAATAACTTTCAATCCATTTTTGTATCTCATTCTCCATTATCTTTTTATAGCTATAACATAATCGGTCGTGAAATTAATATTTATAACATTATGTCTATGTGAATATTGTTTATAAGCAAGTAGTACACTATGCCACAATTATGTTTCTTCTTTTTTCTCTGTTGTAACTTTATTTTCCCTCCATGCTTGTTCTGGGTTTTTCATCTCAAGAACTTTTCTCAAGTTTCAATGACCAAAATAATATACACCGTCTTCCTTTGCAGGGAAGGTGGCAAAAACGTCAATAGTTCAATTAGCAGGTATGTCTTCCCATACAGTAGCAAAAGTAGCCATCAGAATCTCCATATTGTATTCCACTAGCTTGATGATTCTGGTAGAAAAGTGTCCCTCTCTTCTGATTTCACCAGCTAAAATTATGAGACTAAGTTTGTTTGGCTTGGTTTAAATTATATGCCTTTCTCTGATCACCTCTGTGCTCAGCACAACCTAAAACATGTGGACTGACTATAAAGGACTTGGGGGAGGGAGGGAGTAGTCATCAAAAGGAGTAAATTCTGTATCTAAAAAAAGGATTCTGGGTGGGAGAAAGCACAGATATAACCTACTTGTACAAACAAAATCTGGCATGCTCCTGTCAAAGAGACAAAGGACAGTTGTATCTTTTTTAATAAATTTAAAAACATTTTATTTTTGAGAGAGAGAGAGAGAGACAGAGCACGAGCAGGGGAGGGGCAGAGGGAGAGGGAGACACAGAATCTGAAGCAGGCTCCAGGCTCTGAGCTGTCAGCACAGAACCTGAGGCAGGGCTTGAACCTGCTAACCATGAGGTCATGATCTGAGCCAAAGCCAGAGGCTCAACCGACTGAGCCACCCAGGCACCCCAGGACAGTTGTATCTTATTGCTACTTCTTGTGGTAATATCTGGGCCTCTGCTCCAGGCTTTTTGGTTAATATTCAAACCTCATCTAATTTGGCTTTAATGCTTCGTACTAGGCACTATCTGATCAATTTAAACATGTCCAAAGTACCTGAAGAGGAAAGGGCAAAGTACCATAAAGGGCTTGCCAGTCCAAGCTTAAGATTATCCTACACGCTAGCATGGTAGAACTTATTGGACCAATGAAAATAACGTGCATCAGTTGGTTACTTTTTTCTTTGTAAGTGGAGTTAATGTCAGGCAGTAATGTCAGTAATGCAAATGGAGTAATGGGGTATACTTTCTTAAGAATAGAAATCATTAAGGAGAGAGAGAAACAGAGAGAACGTTTCCAAGATGCTGTCCTTGAGAAAATGACAAAGAACGGAATCAGTCCCAAATGGAGGTAAGTGTTGATCTTATATAGGAACCAAGATATTTTATCTAGAGAAACAGAGTGGGAATGGTTATTTGCACAAATTCAATTCATTGGGTAGATGTGATGGTGAAAACTTTTGGAAGCAATCTTCTATGTATTTTTTCTTTTCTCAATAAAAAGGAAGCAAAAACATCAGATGTGAAAATTTGGGATAGGGTTCAAAGTTTGAAAATGTGTAAGTCAGTGAAGTAGCTGTCTAGGAGACCAGGAGAATGACTGGGCCAGGGAAATGCAGTACCACAGACAGGAGCCTTTATGGCCACTTGATGTAAATAGTCATGAAGATAAAGTGAGACTAGGCAGTCTTGTTCATCTATATAGAAATAAGTGAAGTATTGGATTTTTGTCCAACATCAAATAAAAGAAGGACTAGAAAGAGAATTAAATGATTCAGCTATTGTGTTTAAAGATCAACCATGTGGTTCAACCTGTATGAAAGAAAGTCTCGATGAAAATGTAACAGGATCATTGAATCATAGGTAATGGTGATATCCAAAAGCCGGAAAGCCCAGGTGTGACAGAAAATGGAAACACAAGAGGTGGTGTTCAGAGAATGAATGCATAAAGTGATCATGGTGTTGGAAAGAACTGTAGTTATTGCTGACAGCAGCACCTAGGCCAGTGTAGGAACTGGGAATAAACTGATGTATTTAGGGATCAAGATCACTAGAAGGAAACAAGTCAAGATACTGAAAGTTCAAGTGATTTGAAGGATAGCTTGCATGACACATATGAGAGGAATTTTCACAGTAGCAGTATTGAGGAGATGGCAGTGACTTAGGTACAAAAGTCTTTTAAAAAGCCATAGGTGTGTTTTGGGGGGGAGAAGGGAGTGACTAGGAAGGGAGGAGATAACTGCAATAAGGTTGGAATATTGGCTCCTGTAGTCAGATGACCTGAAAGTCAAAGCAGGAGAAAGGGAGATATGCCTAGATGTGTAATAAGGAGCAAGAAGAACATTCTCTTCTTCAAGACCTGTGGTATTAAGAACATGGGAGAAAAACATCACCATTTGAGAGAGATGGAAGAGGAGTAATGTCCTCAGCAGAGCCAAGATTCTCTTTTAGCAAAAAGTTAAGTAGATACATAATATAATATACATGTAATTATCATTTATATTTTCAAAACACTAAGCTTTGGGAATGATTTCGTCATTTCAGATGGTTTTGGTGAATTTTACAAAAAAAAAAAAAAAAAAAAACTATTTTTTTTTTACAGAGTAGATGCCAAGTTTATCAGAACCAAGGAGAAATATAGGCATTAGTATCTAAACTTATAAAAACATCTTTTTGTAATTATGTGTTTTGACACTTTTGAAAAAATAAACTGCTCATGAGTCATTAATCAACTGTTCTTTTGTAATTAAGGAATTGAAAAAGTAATTGAACAGACAGCAGGAAATAGAAATGAAACCGCATATAGACCCATCCTCAGTTGTTTGTGGGTGGTAAGTGTGGGAATAAATTAAAATGTTTATGAAATTGTAGATCTGAATGTGAACTTATGATCATCATGCTTTCATATTAGGGGACTCAAAACTTACTTTAATTGCATATTTTCTTCCTTATGATTTCCCCACTGAATACAGTTTCCTGAAAATCCAGAATAACTATTACTTTCTTTTTTGTCTAGTTTAAATATATACACTAACTTTCCTGAAATAAACATCTCTATACTCTTTGTCACATTGATTAATGGTATTGAATGTGAAAATAATGTATTTAATAAATATCAATGTTTAGTGAAATAGCGGTTTTTATAAAATAATGTTAGTAAAATTACTTTGGTTATCTGATATTTATCTAACAAAACAAAAAATAATAGCTATGTAGCAATACATTTAACAATTAAGTTTAATTGTTAATTTTCCTATATAGATTATTGAAATACACTATAATTTGCTTCTTCTAAACAAGATTATTTTTAGTTTAAATGAGAAAATGCTGCAAGACATTGACACATAACTCTCTTTCCTTTAGACTAAGCACTTAGTGACCCATATAACCATCTCAAAATATCTTAAACAACTTGCTATAAAAAATAGATAAATAATGGTCTTGTGCATTAGCCTTGCAGAGAGGTTATGTTAGAGATAAACCAAATTAGAATTGGAAAAATACAGAATATAATAGCTTCTGTAAGATTGTAAATGGAGGGCAGTACCTACCTGTCTAAGAAGCTGAACCAATCAATCTGAGAGTCTTTGAAATTATGAATGTTGTTCCCTTCAATGTGAACCTCAGCACTTTTTTTAGGTTTTAGCACTGACATTTCTGACTCAGAGTTATTTAGCTATAATTCTTGCTTTCAGTAATAAATATACCCATGAATAAAATGACTCCTGAGCATTCAAATTAACTCACAGTTACTCTAAGTCATTGTGTAAAAGAGCCTCTGTTGAATACTTTTTGTAGATTTTAAAATTTTTTCCAGAATAATCCAACATGAGATCAATTTAACAATTACATACTAAGAGTATCCGTTTCATTCAAGTCACTGGATAGCAAGTGACTGGATAGCAAAAAGTCTAGGAACATATACTCCTAGCATAAAGGAGTTGAAAATCCCTTCGAGAAGATAAAAAATGCTTGCATGTGATTTCTGTACCAGAATCTTGATATTATTTAACTATGTCATAAACTGCCTTTTACACACATTTATACATGTTTCACTCATCTCTCATGCTAGAATTTTGAGAGTGAGGACAGTTACTGTTTCTTCTTCGTTTCTTCAACCACATAGAGCTATGTCTTGCACATAAAACAGTGAATATAATTAGATATATGTTTCACAAATGAATGATAACATGGTTTAGATTTCCCCAGGAACGCAATAGAGATAAAAACACACAGAGGATTTATTGGGGAAATTTTAAACATTAACATCTATGGAAGAAAAGGAGGAAGCAGGATCAAGCAGAGAAAAGAGTTTTCTGTGACGTTTTCTCGAAGAAGTATTTAGCAGCAGATCTACAAGGAATTCCTAAATTCATATGACACTTCGGAGTCGTCCTGTTTTGGGGAAATGGGACTCGGTGTTCATTTCAACATTAGAACCAGTCATTGATGCAGGCAGTGGGGTGTGTTCTCAGGTGAGGTTTGGCTTTTCTGATGAAACGGTTCTCAAAGCTGGATGACATCTGAAGGCTGTCTGCAGTTTCCTTCCAGCAGCTGAAAGAATGCTTTTTATCCCTGCAGGGGGCTCTAAGTGGTGCATCACAGCACCTAACATAAGTGAATAAAATATGTCATTAGTTCATCAGGTCTTTTGCATGTTAACAGACATAGAAAGTGTTGTAGAGAGTCAAAAGAAAGGTAATATATGGATGGAAATACTAAGAAAGTCTTCATGGAGGCTTTGTTTTACTTGAGCTATCTATATGATGCTTGAAATGCCTGTTCAATAACAGGCATGAATACAATATGTGCCTATCAGAAAGAGAATGCTCTGATTAAGTAAATGCATGAACAAAGGCACAAAAGTAGAAATGAACAAGAAAATCAAGAAGAGAAAAAATAATTTATGTATTAAAGGATATTTTAGGGGGGAAATTAGTAAATGTAAATAGGAGTTATATCAGAGAAATTACTGAAGTTCAGATCTATTCATCTCCCTTTTATTATTATTTTAATGGAATGGCAGTTTTACTGTACTTTTTTCTTCATGGTATTTTGAGGTCAATAGACCATAAGTGATAATTAAATAAAGTCCTGTAATGAGAATGGTGGTAATCAGAATAAAAAGTAATGGAAGGAAGCCAAAAGACATTGCAGAGTTAAGCATACTTTGGTAGTTGTATTATACATATGAAAAGCAAAAGAATATTTGAACAAGTTTTCTAGTCTAGGTGTTAGACTACATTGGTGCCATTAGAACAGTAACATCAGAACCCAGGTCCCAGGTCCAATTTCTAGAGGTCACACTTTCACCTGAGGCTGCAACTGCTTCCAGCTCTAACTGGAGTTCTGGGAAGTGTTGGCTCCACTGGGACCAGAACTGAACCAGGACTTCATTACTAACACAGTAAGTGCAGGCTGAGTCCAACTCTGCTGAGAGTTTGACTCCTAGGCCTAACGATTCAAACAATTGCTAAATCTCAACATGCATCCTTTACTTGTTCTGTTGGGTTCCTGTCCACGATTTAAGTTTTTCCTCAATCCTCATTTCCATTCTGAACTTCTTTACCCCTTACAGACTGCACAGCTTCCTGATTCCTTAAACCATTACTCCGGGTTTTCTGGTATACTCATGTAACTTGGCAATATCTTCTCAGCTGAAATGTGAACTGAAGTGTCAATGTCCAAAAAAAGCTTCTTGGAAAATATAAATGGATAGGTTGGGAGATTCAGATGACCCACCTATCTGGCAGTGGAGGTGGCCCCATTTAAAGAGATTCTCATTTTTTTTTTTTTGATGTGGATTCATAATGTTTCCAAAGGTACCATTCTTTCTCTTTTCTGTGCCTTCTCATGAGCTATTTCCTCTGCAAAAGCTTTTCTTCTTTTCACATGCTGGCTTCTTCTCATTGTTTTTTTGACTGAGTTTTTTATTCCATTCAAACTTAAACTTTGATGGAACTTTCTCTTGAGAATTTTACCTTATGTCTTAGGGTTAGGTTTCCCTTCTACAAAGCTGAGAACACTACACAGAAATGAATTAAATGTATTCCCCCTTTTTTGAGTGAGTTTTTACTTACTGTCTTAAAGAACTATGAAGGAAGGAAGAAACTTCATATAAACACATTTCTGCAGCAATATCAACAATAGCATCTTGATTCCCTGAGTTTAGTATACACATCTGTGAATTAAAAATTTGTTCAGAACTGGATTCATACTTTAATTGTGGTCTGAGCTCACCCACTTTCTCACCCAGCCCCAGACACCTCTGCCAGAGGGAACTTGAAGCTTCCATGGCCACAGGCTACATCATGGAAAGACCCCACAGGACTTTCATACTACTTAAACTCTAGGACTTAATTGTGAATTTGACTTTGATGTTTGTACCAGTGATCTTCGTGAAAATAACTGATGGGTTTATCACAGTATAGATGGCCAAGGACATTTGCATGTAATAAGATGTTTGCAAACTATAGATTTGAGCGATTCGGTGGCAAACATAGTGGCAAAAAAAGGAAAAAAAAATCTCCCCAAAAGAGAATTTAGGAATTTGTTCAGTCAGAAATAAGGCCCTAAGTGTCCTTCCAAGATGGAATGAAGTGAAGAGGGATGTCTTAAGCTGAGAGCCTGGGAGACACCTGTTTACCCATCGGATGTAGCCCCCTGGCATGGCTGTCCTGATCATTCTAGATCTTTGCTCACTTTAGACCAAGTCTTCAGTGTTCTCTTTCGGGTCCCATCCTCCCACATAAAGAGCCTGATTCAATGGGAGTAGGATAGGTAAATACTATCAGCCGGGACCCCATCAGAGGAAGGAGATACATCGGCGGGGCGTAGGATGTAGGTGTCATCCAACAAAGCCTGAAGACTCAGGTGAGGGCAGCATCAAAGTTTCTGATGCAGTGAGGATGACTCCAGCCCTACTGGGCAGAGATTTGCCCTAAAGTGTATGGCTTGCTGAACCAGTCTCTCCTTGGGTCTTCCCAGTCATCATGATCATTTAAGGAGCAAATCTTGCCACCTGGATGACCATTATTCGTTTGACCACCCATAGGAAAAGCTTTTAAAGGGCCTCCAGAACAAGGACCATCAAAAGGTCAATGCAAAGAGCTAAAAGAATCAGAGTTCCGTCAACCCCCATGTGATGAGCAGACACTTTTGCCTGTGTTGGGACCAGCTGCTTCTTCTGCTCCAGGCTGTGCAGGTGGGACAAGAGCCAGGAAATGGCTCAATCCCCCATACCAGAGGTCTGTCCGGGCAGAAGAGAGAGCCCAGGGCCTCTGGCCTCGGCAGGACCGTCAGTGAGTTTGATCTGCTTTTTGGTTCCTAGGTTGTACCCTGCTCTCCTGAACTAGATTCACTAATAAGCTTCATTGATTTTCTTTAACAGTCCTGAGGCCAATTAAATATTCCTTTTGCTCTTTCCTAAATTTTCCTAGGACCCACCCAGAACCCAAAGCTAAATCCATTAACCATAGTCATACTAGTCCCTATAAAGTACAGTCCACAGCCTCATTTTAAACTGCAACCTGGGACTCCTTTTCTGTTTCGTATTGGTCCAGGCCATTTCTGACATGAGACAGAACGTTACAGCTTCCCAAATCAAATATTCTGGGTTTGATTCCTAGATGTGAAACCTCCTGGCTATGACATTTGGTGAATATTTCTAGACTCTCTATGTCCCTGTTTTATCACCCAGTACAATGGGGAAAACAGGAGGAATTGCACAACTGGGTGGTTGTGAGCTTGAAATGAGATTGTAAACAGCAACTGTTTAGCACAAGACCTAAAAAATTGTGAGTCCTCAAGGTATATTGGTCAATACCCCGCTCCCTGTCAGAAAGTGGCCCAGGAGGGGGTTTTGTCAAGGCCACCAATAAGAGGGACTGCCTATAACATGGTAAATGAGGCCAGGAAATACTACATATATTGTGAGCCCAGTGCAAAATGCAAATGCAGGGTCCCTGTATTTGCAAGATATCTGCGTAGCAGCTCTGTGAGACAACAGGGGTGGATGAAATTATAGAAGTGGAAAATAGAGTTTAAGACCAGCTGTATACTCAAATCTATATCATGGGCTTGATTGCAATAAGTGTCCTTAACTTTGGTTTTCTTCCAGTACATTCTTGCCTCTTCATATGTAGTTCTTTTCCTTCTATACGTATTTTAAAGGTTACTAATATGTCTATAGATTTATGACTGTTTATGATCTCCTAGATTTCTTCGACAAGGTAGGATAATAAATAAAACAAAAGTTTAGGAAAAAAAAGAATAGTCATTGAATGACACAAACAAAGGACTAGGTTTGGATTAAGACAGGAAGAAACAAGTTTCAAAAAGAAGATACCGTGGTCCTGTATAAGAATGAGCTGAGAGGAAAGCACAGGGTTTTACCTTAGGAATCATTTGTGACTAGGGAGAGCAGCCTTACTGTACTGAGCAGGGACGAATCACAGCAATGAGGCAGACTAAAGTTACTCTGGGACAAAAAAATTGCAAGTGTGCCTTTGTGCTGACCACTCTGTGTCACTGAGTTAAAGTTTTCTAAATTTGTCCAGGCTAGAAGTGTATTTTATCCTGAGCTGTGGGCAGAGCTGAGCCTGTGGGCAAGGGTCAAGTTATAAAAGCAGACATACTAGAAGCTAAAGCAAAGGATTTCATTTGTGGCCTTGATCTCCCTGGGGAGCCATTTTGCTTTCTATCTGTAACATACTATTACCTTCACTCCTGAGAGCTATCTTGATACACAATGTAAATGTAACAAATCCATTGAAAATATGACTCAAAGAACTCATCCTCTTGATGTAGACTTGGCTATGTGACCTCAAAGTCCCATCAGTGCCCTTAAAGGGAGTGATTTTCTGGCAAGTTGCCATTTCTAGTTCATTTAAAATGTTCATTTTCCTTATCGAGATTCTTGTTCTTGTCTCGTCACGACTTTAAAGACTTGACCTCTGTCATGAATCTGGCTCGGATAATCATTTACAGAAATACATGATTGTTTTTCTTTCTTCATTAAGCACATGTGTCTGTAAATTATGGATAGATTGTTTTAATTGGAGAGAATGTAAATGTAATGCATATTCAACCAAATATATGTCTATTAGTTAGATTTCTGGTAGCAAAATAATCCAATAGTAAGTTGTATGATGATGGTGTCTTAGTTTTTGTTCCTCAAAAAGTCATTTGTAAAACAAGTGATTTTGGGCTGAGAGTTTATTTGGAAGGTAATCCAGAAGCATGGTGAGAGAGTAGGAAAGTGGGATGGATAAGGGAGAATAACCAATAAAAGATACATAACCTCTGCATGTAATTACGTTTCAATGCCAATGAGAAACTGTTGAAAACATCTCAGAATTGTGCCCTTGAGGGATGAGTAAGGTGAGTTGGTTATTCACTTCCTCATTGGCTGATGGTTACTATAGCAGTCATTAGGCCCCTGATACTTTCAAACTGCCATAAGGGCAGGTTATCTTGCTCATGTAGCCAGAGAAAGCCATCAAAGGGAGAAATACACATGCAACATGTAGAAAGCCATTGACATGTAGGGAGACTCCACCAAAGTGGCAGTTACTCTCTGGGGTGGACTAAGGGAATTTGAATGAAGCACTGAATTCATCACCTACGGTCTACACCTTGCAACAGTTAGACTTCATGACCAACATTATATCCACTCTGCCCTTCATTAATTCTTCACCAACTGGTCGTGACCCCTAAGAAAATAAGATCTTCCACAGAAGGGTTAGTCAAACTACAGTTTAAACTGACCCAGTTAACATTAAGAACATAATTGATATTCATTATCTTTCTCTTTCACCACTCCTTTTGGAGTCCCTTAATATTTTCCCAGCACTTCTGTTGGTCTAGATAGCTTGCCTAGTGAGGTTGCACAGATCTTTGATGTAGGGTTCAATAGGAAGGATTGATTTCTCGGTTTCCATGCCCTTGCCAGGTCCTGGTTACTATAATTTCCTCTTCACTGTTATCCCTGGGAAGGGAGATAGTATCAGATACTCAAGTAAATGTCTTGTGTTACAGACGTACTCTTCTGTATCCCATTATGTAATATCACTGCTTGTTCCCCATAATAATCAATGCCAATAATCACAGGTATGATGGTAGCTTTTATCTAAACCTCTTACCTAAAACTCCAGTTTATCAACATGAAAAGGACACAATGACCAGGGAGCAGCAAGGCACTGTTATATGTTAAATGGAAATTCTACTGTGTTCTCTGATAGATGTACGATATTCTCCCAGGGATCAGGGCATCAAATCAAAATGTGTCTTTAGTTGGGGAATGAAACACACTACCCACGTGATTCATTGGTAGTGATGTTGAGATGGACTGTTCCTTCTTCTGTTTTTTGATTCCCAGAAACTTGTATTTTTGATATTAGAGATATAGAACAATATAATGACTATTGATTAAATGTACATACTGCATTGTGAAGGAAAACACATAAACTCTACAGAGGTTCTTCTCCAAGTTCTGCCTTTAAAAGGCCATTGCAACTTTTGATTAGTCTGGCAGCTTCTGTGTGAAAATGCAGCACAGCCAGTGAACTCTCTGGTCATGTGCTTATTGTTGCATCCTTTGCCTTCGAGTGAGTCCCTTAATCTAAGGCTGTGTATTAAAGAGTCTTGTGTGGGAAAGCCAGAAACTGTAAGTCTGCAGTATATAGTCAGGATGTGGGGTTAGGAAAGGCAAACACACACCAGTATCAATTTCAGGAAGGATGAGTTACTATCCCCTTCGTGGAAGAACAGGTGTGATGTAATCATCTGTACATAACATAACTACGTGTTGTCTTTAAGGGATGGTAACATACTGAAGTATCAGGGATGTCTTCAGCTACTGAGAGGTCAGGTACTCAGTACTGAGTACTTCTACTCAGTACTAGAAGTAGATAAACCAGCCTTGGTTTTATGGGGCCCACACAGTGGACCCCAAGCATAGCCTCCATTCCCATCATTACTATTTCACTAATATCCCATTGTGAAACCACTGGGATAAGCCATTGTATCTATCTGGTTTTGTTTTTTCACCACTAGACATTGACATGAGTCACAAGTATCTACACACTTTGTGACCAATCTTAATGAACATTTATATGTCTCTTCTCCAGACCTCCCTCATTCTTCTTCTAGACCCAGAAACGTCCAGCTAAGTATTTACAACTATCCACAAAAGCCCATGTATATCTTATTCTCATAACAAGGGAACTGTTCAAATCTCTAGCTAGTTGGAAGATTTCTCCTCACTTCTTATTTCAGAGGCAGTCTTAACCAGTAGTAAATTTTCAGCTCACAACTACCTACTGAGATAACAAAAAAAACAAATGATCCCTGAGGTTTTCCTCCTGCAGCAGCCTTACATAAGGAGGCTAATGTAGAGATCATGACACAAGAGATTTAGATGCCATGGGTGTTTAGATAACCTGTTTATGTGACTTAGTTATGCCCCCTGAAACTTCTCAGGCCTTCGTCTCCTCCAGAGTCCATCAGCATACCAGAAACTACTTTTGAAAAGTCCATAAGTCTCTTCTAGACAAGTCATGACTTTCATCAAGAACTCTAGAGCAAATTTTCCTGTTGTGGTTTTCCAGAGATTCCACAGAGCGTTTGTATCTGTAGCAGATATAAAATCATATGGGATGAAAGGTAAGGTCATTTTTCTGAATCATCTGGAGTTCCCTCTCTTGTTCCCTGCCCCATTCAAAAATGGGTATCTTTCCAAGACAATGGATAAATGAGCTGTGGTCAATTAATAAATGGGTTATAGACATTTTCATAAACTTATTATCAGAGCTTACTTTCTAGGGACACTTCTAATACCAAATCTCTAACATGGTTTCCCCCCAAAATAGATCCACTGTATGAGTAGAAACTAAGACTCTATGTATTCTTTATATGTTGTAATGTTTCTGAAATAAATCTTTCTTACAAACCCCCTCCCACCAAAGATAAAATACTAGTGAATCAAATGAAGATTTGAGGAGGACAAGTGTCTTCCTACATTAAGTCTTTGAGATAGTTTATTTAGGAGGGGATCACATGAATTACATCAAAAGAGTGAAGATATTACATAGCCATAGAAGAAAAGCCAGTCAATAGAGCCTTAATGTTGGGGACAAATGGAGCTCAATCACAGTAAAGACCTTCTGAGAGATTGTGTAGAACACATCTCAGCAGTGTTACTCTGAGGTCCAAAAGCTAGTGTATAATCCACTAAATCTCTACTGTGAGGCACCAGCTTTTTGGCATTTACACTCTGTCTTGGACACAAACTGATCATGCTTCCACAACCAGACAAAGCCCTCATACAGAGAGACATTTTCATGAGGTTGGAAGCTGTTGGCATGATAGTAACTGTCCTCAAAGCTGAAGGTAAATTACGGTGTGGCCAAAAGAATAGAGGCAGGAATTGGTTTCTATAGATTAATACCTGGAGTATTAAAATTATACTTTGGTATACATAGTTTAGGTTTCTTATTCTGGCAGATTAAGTATCTGCTATTATTATAAATGATGACTATAGAATTTATAACAATATGGTAATAAGGTATATTGAGGAGAATAGTAAACCAAGGTGGGACATCCAGCGACTGGAACTCTGCGGATCAAGGGCAGAGAGAAGAAGCACTACCAGAGGGGATGGAGCTATATGAGGATAGAGAGATTTCTATAGCTCTGTGGCTCAGCATTGGTGACCCAGACTCCCCACTCAGTCAGTGACACCAGACATGCTGCAATTGGTTACAGGTTTCCTTGTGAAGCAAGGATTCTCATGGTGAAAACAGTCTTTGTTTACAATGATTAGGAATAAATTTTTCTTCAGCACTTGATTCTGGGTCAATGATTTTATGCCAGGAGATAAAACAGTTTTCAGTGCATTCCACTTGACTTTTCATTACCCCCCTCCTCCCTGTCTTACACACTGGCTAAAATCAACTTCAATTGTTTAATGCAGTGTTCTATGATCACTGAATAACAATATAATATTTATACAAATGTAAAACATTTGAAGTTCTTATGTACATACAGATATTTTGCCTACATAGAAAGAAAGAGAACATCAAAATGGATCCCTGGGTAGCCCATTAGAACCTTATTTTGCAGTGGTAATTACCGATAGCCCTAATATAATCTGAGGATATGGAAGACTATTGCTCTTTATTAATAAATTGACCAAAATCTCCATTAGTTATTGAGCCAGACAAATAAACAAATGAAATTCTAATTGTTCAAGTCTATTACTTATTAGAAACTCTTAACAAGAAAAAGTTGAAATGGAATTTGTACTTAACATGTAAATATTAGACTAAGGGATAAATTTTCATGACTATCACTGTCCATGCTACCCCATTCCACCTATATACACTATAATCGAGGTGATGTTTCTCTCTCTCTCTCTCTGTCTCTCTCTCATCTCTCGATCTTCACCTATCTCTTTCTCCATCTCTCTACTTCATCATGTTTACTTGGGTCTTCTACTTTGGACCTATAATTTGTAGGACGTCTAATCCCTAATAACAAAAAGTAGTCCAGCTGAAGTGTATAGTTCTATGATGTTATAGAAACAAGAATTTTTTTGATATTTAACTTTCATTCATATAGTTCTAAAAATGGCAGTAAACGTTTTTAAGTGTATTTTGAGAAAGAGAGAGAGAGAGAGAGAGAGAGAGAGAGAATGAGTATGTTGGGAGGGGGGGCGGTGCAAAGAAATAGGGAAAGAGAAAGAATCCCAAGCAGACTCTGTGTTGTCAGCACATGGAACCCCATGCAGGGCTGGGTCTCACGAACCATGAGATCATGAACTGAGCTGAAACCAAGAGTCAGATGTGGGGCGCAGGGCCCCGGTGCCAGGCTGAGACCAGGTCGAGCAACGTTCCCTGTTGACTTAGCCAACCCGGTGGTTCCCCCTCCCATTCCCCGACTTTCAAGGGCATACGAAAGCCTTGTCAAGGCTGAGAAAGTTAATTCCTGAAGCCTGTGGTCTGCAGGTGTTGGCAGTAATGCTACCTCCCTTTTTCTACCCCGAGTCAGAAACAAACATGGGAACTGTGTTTTGCTAGCAATCTATCAACAAGGTCTTGTGACCCGTTCAGAAAGTTCACAAGGTACACAGAACTAAATGTTTTGGCTGGCAGTGATCATGTGAAACCTGTTTATTCTTAGAATGACCTGATCCATAAGAGTCTTATATTATAAAAGATTGTGTACAGCAACAATAAAGCCATCACTTAGGCCATCAGCCCAGGGGACCCTCCTGTTCCCAAACTTTCTCTTCTCTCTTTTTTCTTGCATTCCCCTACCCTCAGGACCCTGACCTCGGTGTTTGTTGCGCCGGTGTTTGTCGTGCTGGTCGCGTCAGATGCTTAACCAACAAAGCCACCCAAATGCCCCTGGCTGTAAATATTTTATCATCAGAAAGCACTATTTTAATCATTTTTGCTATTTGTGCTTATGCATTTAGATGATTTAGTGATATGCAGAGTAAACTTGTCCTAATACATATGTTTTTCTGAAGCTTTCAAATGTAATTATAAAAAAGTAGAATAATTGTTTTTTTTTTCATTTCTGGTAATCACAATATGCAGCTGTATTTTTTAATCTTTGTAATTCTAAATGCATATTATCCCTTTACCGGGGAATACATTGGTTATTATTAATCATTCCAAGCAAAATAATATGGGCTTTTGAAATTGGCATCAACACACCAATTAATGAACAACTCAACATTCTAAGAAAGCTATCTTAAGTTTTTTATTGCCAAGTACAGCTAATTAACTTCTAAACTATATTCTAGGACATAACAGATGATATCTTTTCATAAATTTTTAAAAATTCTTAGTGTTTATATGATAAGAAAATTGAAGGAAAAATTCATTTCTCCAAGTAATTATTTTCATTAATTTTGAAATCTTTTTATAATTTTTTAGTTTATTAGCTTTATTGCGTAGTGTTTATGGGAGCACTTCTTGTCTTATCCCAAATTTGCTTAGAAAATTTGTAGTGTTTATAATATTCTACTCATTCTCAATCTATCAAAATTTTCACATTCCTTTGAGGGTTGTCTCATCCAAATGGCAGTGATGGCAGTGACTGAATCATTCATTTCTCATTTTCCAAATAAACTGGAATCTATGAGATAGAGGAAAAAAATAAGCATGAAAATTGGAGTCTGAAAAGGCTGGGCTGAAATCCTAAGTGTGCCCTTTTTTGAGTCCTGTCACTGTAGACTTTGCTAATATGAATAAGATAATGTAAAGTGCCTGGAACCATACTTAAACAAAATCATATAGATTCCCTGAACTCATATATAATTTTCTATCTTTTTTTACATAAAAGATAATAGCCTACTTATTTCTTAACATGTTTTTTCAAGTCTATAAAATTGACATCCAGAAAGGATAGAAGGGAGGGAGAATAGACAGAAACATGATTAAAGAAAGAAAAAAAAAAAAGAAGAAATGAAGGAAAGAAGGTAACAAGGAAGAAAGAGGGGAAAAATGAAGGAGACCAGAAGTAGGTGATGGGAGGACTGGGACCTGACAAGCCCCACTTCCCCCAAGAGGCTGTGGCACTGGGACACTCTCAAGTTGGGAGGGAACAAGAAGCGGCTCCTTCTGGTTTGCATCCCTGTGGGTTTCCTTTTACCTCGTGGTTCATGTGACTTTCACCCTGGCAGTGCCTCTTCAACCCAGCAGCCATAGAGCCTGTGTGTAGCAGTAGCTGAATCCAGTTTTCAGTTTTTCCAACCTTTGCAGAACCACCCACCTTGTCGTGCTTCATCGGGCACCAGTGGGACAGCTGCACCAGGTCCCATCCCTCAGAAGTCTGTTTCATCTCAATAATTCCAACGTCTTCCTTTTTGTTCCTCTAGCCCTATGATAGTAGCTGCTTTGCTGCCTCTGTGATACCTTACAGCTCTTGTCTGGACTGTTTTGTTCCCTGGTCAACAACTTTGTATGTGGTTAACAACCGTTCGTATAAAATTCTATCTGGTAAAGTTAACTGGTACGATTTTGGTCTCCTGACTAGACCCTGGTGAAGAGGCAGAAAAAGAAAATAAAATGTATAATACTCATTTTGTGGCTAATATATGCCAACTACATTGCTAAGTATCTCAGAGGTACATCTTGTTTTAAATCACATGTGTGTTATGTAAACAATAATACATCTGACAATCACAGCAGCTGAGTAACTTGCCTAAGTCACATAGCTTGTAAGTGGGAAAGCAGATTCCCACTATGAACTCTTTTTTTAATAAAATGTTGATTTTGGGGGTGCCTGGTTGGCTAAGTTGGTTAAACTTCCCACTTCAGCTCAGATCACAATCTCCCCGTTAGTGGGTTTGAGACCCACATGAGGCTCTGTGCTGACAGCTCAGAGCCTGCCTGCTTCAGATTCTGTCTCTCTCTCTCTCTGCCCCGCCCCTCTCTGTCTCTGTCTCTTAAAAATAAATAAATGTTAAAAAAAATAAAAATAAAAATAAATAAAATGTTGATTTTTTTTCATTCAACGTTAACTTTTATAACTTCAATGAACATTGTATGAACATGGTGTTTATTGTTATAATTTCTATGAATACTGTCATGCATGCATTCATGCATTCATGCATTCAACGGAGTAAACACTTGTTGACTATCAATATAAATTGAGTGATTGTTATTGCTAGGCATGTATTTTTAATGCTTTATATATATAAATACATTTATTCCTCACAATAATCCTATGAGGTTGCTTTAATGAGTCTTGATTTATGCCAAGTTCTTTAGTTTTCATTTGTAAGTATAGTCAATTTTAGCACAAGGGAAGATGTTAGCAAAACAGTGATCCAATTGTGTGACCTATAAGGAGAGGGAATCAAATGAGAAAATATGAAGACTTTCTCAATAAAGTTGTGGAAAACTGGTATTATTTTTAAGAAAGGATGTGGAACTGTGCTTAGAAGATACTTTGAAAGCAGTGGGGTCAAGAACAAAGTAATGGCTTCAAAGGAGTTCTTGCCTGTAATAACTAATTTTGTGTGTCTACTTGACTAGCCACAGGGTGCCACATTAAACATTACTTCTAGGTATGTCTACGCAGGTGTTTCCTGATAAGATTAGTATTTGCATTGGTGGACTCAATAAAGTAGATTGTCTTCCTCAGTGTGGGTGGAAATAATCCAAGGTGTTAAAGGCCTGAATAGAATAAAAGTCAGAGCACAGAGTAATTTTCCCCCTTTTTCCCCGTCTCACTAATTAACTGAGACATCTCATCCCATCTTCTCCTGTCCTTGACTTGAGATTTATGCCATCTTCTTCCAAGGTTCTCAGGTCTTTGGGCTAAATTATACCACCATTCCTGGGTCTTCAACTTGGAGACAGCAGATGGTAGGACTTCTTGGCCTCCATTATTGTATAACAAGTTCCTCATAATCTATTTATCTATCTATCCATCCATCCTGTGATTCTGTTTCTCAGCAGAACCCTGATTAATATTCTTTCTTTATTCATTTGAAATATATTCAGTGATTTCTTCTATGTGTCAGATCCTAAAATCATTCCTGTAGATTTATAATGTGGTAGATTTAATTACTGGCCCCAATTCTTCTTACTGTAGAAGAAACTTTGATCTGGTTGGCTCAGTTGGTCAAACATCAGACTCTGGATTTTGGCTCAGGTCATGATCTCATGGTCATGAGATTGTGAGATCAAGCCCTGGGTCAGACTCCGTGCTTGGTGTGGAGCCTGCTTAAGATTCCCTCTCTCCTTCTCTCTCTGTTCCTCCCCCATGAGATCATTCAATATCTCTCTCTCCCTGTCTCCTTTCATCTCTCTCTCTCTCTCTCTTCAAAACAAACAAAAAAACCACTTCTTTATCAGACAAACAGCTGTCTGATACAGATACATAAAATATAGTTTGTGGCTTTCAGTGAATAATGTTTAAGTAGTTATATAAAACCATAAAATACTATTTGATTATAACACTTAGGCAGGTATTTTAAAAGTACTACCAGAGCACACATGTGGAAAAACAAACAGATTGTCTTTGCCATTGTGATTATGATTGTATACTTTGTCATATGTACACATTTATAAATTTAAGAATGATTGTTTTTAACTGATAATATGGCATTTAAGTACATACAGAGAAATAATACCAAAATTTAGTGTGGTAAAATAATCACAGAGACTTCTTCAGAGCTTGCTAGTTGCCTACCCAACATCTACCCTCCTCTCCTTCCCAAATAAAGGCATATTAAATTTATGAGGGAAGCTAAGGTAAAAGCATCACCTAGCCACACTGGTGTCTTGGTATGACCACGTAACACTGATTCTGATTAATGCAACATAAGCAGAAGGGCTGTATTCAGCTTTTAAAAAGGCTCCTTCAAGAAAGCTTACTCAGTTGAAAATTATCCTTTTGGCCTTTTTCCCCATCGTGTTGAATTAAGGTAAGGATCTAGTAGTCTAGTAGTCATCTTGGAGCATGACTGGACTTAATAGATATGGGCACTGATGGTGACAGAGTAAGGAAACAAAAGAGTCTTAGATGCTTTCAGAAGTGGAGATCCCCATTTGAGGGGGATTGTTTTATGTGTGTTTCCATTATTCCTATTTTGAGATTTTTAATATTTTCTGAAAACTCATAGAGGCTGTTCCTAAAGAACCATAATGCAGGTGATATTTTTCCTGAAAATAAATGTAAAGATGCAAAAACAATGTTTAATTCATATTTTAACTCCTAAAGGCATGCACAAAAGTTTTTTTCCTAGGAAGTTTTGGTAGTTGGGACCATGAAATCTCCCAGCATCCCTATATGTACATCTATAGCACTTCTAAATCTCCTAATGCTATGCTTCAGCTGCATTCTTCTGCTAGTACTGTTAGTTGGGAAGGATCTGAAATATTCATTCATTCATACAGGGCATATTCACTATTTATAACATTTCACTATGTCACATACTCCAAATCTATATCCCTTGGGCAAATTTGAAAACTTAAAGAACGGGTATCAAAAAATGGAATTTTTTGTATAATCAACTTGCTGATCAGAACACCACACCATTTAAGACTTTGACCTCTTCAACAAACATATCTCACCATTATTATTACTATTATCTCTCTCTTAATAAATACTCTTATCAAAAATGCAAGTGAGTTCACTGAATCAATAGATTAATTTTGATAAATGTCAATATTGGGCCAAATCACCAACTCTATAGCTTTTAAAAGAAATTGTACATATTCACATGAAAATAAAAACTGAAGAAATATTATCCAGGTTTGGTTAAAAATACATCCCTTTTAGGATGAAGTAGGACAGTTTCCATCATTGACTAGGACTTAAC
>NC_064810.1:24980199-25082370 GCF_023721935.1 Panthera uncia
AGGAAACAAAAATACTGATTCAAAGGAGCACACGCACCCCGATGTTTATGGCAGCATTATCTACAATAGCGAAATCATGGAAAGAGCCCAAATGTCCATCAACTGATGAACGAAGAAGTTGTAGTGTGTGTGTGTGGGGGGGGGGGGGGGGGGTATGTGTGTGAAATTACTCAGTCATCAAAAAATAAATAAAATCTTGCCATTTGCAATGACATGGATTAAACTAGAGGATATTATGCTAAGTGAAGTAAGTCAGTCAGACAAAGACAAATACCATATGATTTCACTTACATGGGGAATTTAAGAAACAAAACAGATGAGCATAGGGGAAGGGAAAAAAAAGAAGGGGAAGTAAACCATAAGAGTCTCTCAACTACAGAGAACAAACTGAGAGTTGATAAAGGGAAGGTGGGCATGGGGTGGACTAAATGGGTGATGGGTATTAAGAAGGGCACTTGTTGTGATGAGCACTGGGTGCTATATACAAGTGATGAATCAGTAAATTACACTCCTGATTTCAATATTACATGATATGTTAACTAACAAGGATTTAAATAAAAAGGAAAAAAAGTAAAAGCTATTGAAAGTAGCAAATAGGAAAGCTTTTGAAACCATAAGCTCAACTAATACAAACAAAAATATAATCTAAGGCCTCCCTTTATATAAGACTTTGAAAGAAACTTCTTGATAAAGGATAGATTCAGTTTCAGACATAGAAGAAGCAAGATTATACAAATTTATTGGGTTTTTTGATATTTTTAAGTTAGGCTATAAAACCATGAGAGGTATGTTTTAAATCAAAAATAAAGACAAAAAGTTCCATTTTTGTTGTTTTGTTTTGTTTTTTTAAAGGGAGAGAGAGTGCACATGCAAGCAAGGGAGAAACACACACACACACACAGAGAGAGAGAGAGAGAGAGAGAGAATGAGAAAATCCCAAGTAGGCTCCATGACCAGCATGGAACCTGATATGGGGCTTGATCCCGTGTTCCTGGGATCATGACCTGAGCTGAAATCAAGAGTCAGAGGCTTAACCAACTGAGCCACCCACGCACCCTCAAAATTTACATTATTTATTTATTTATTTTGAGAGAGAGAGGGAGAGAGCAAGTGAGGGAAGACCAGAGAGCAAGAGAGGGAGAGAGAATCCTAAGCAGGCCCTGCACTGTCAGTGTAGAGTTAGATGTAGGGCTCGATCTCACTAACCATGAGATCATGAGCTGAGCCAAAATCAAGAGTCAGAAGCCCAACTGCACCACCCCATATGCCCCCCAAATTTACATTTTTAATGTGAAATTGTGGGAGATATATTTTTAATTTTTTTAACATTTATTTTTTGAGAGACAGAGACAGACATAGTGTGAGCAGGAGAGAGGCAGAGAAAGAGGGAGTCACAGATTCCAAAGCAAGCTCCAGGCCCTGAGTTGTCAGCATAGAGCCTGACGCGGGGTTCGAACTCACAAACCGCAAGATCATAACGTGAGCTGAAGTCAGACATTTAACCGATTGACCCACCCAGTCACCCCTATGGGAGATTTTTGACCCAAAATGAATATTTATGCTGCAAACTTCAGGTAAGTACACACATTTTTTCAAATGAAATAATATTATTTTCTTCTTTGTTCATAATACTTATATGAACTCTCTTGCTTATATATGTAACAAGTTAGAAACTACAGCAAAATGTTCCTTGCTGTTCTGTGAATGGCTGGATACCCTTTACAGAAATCCAGAACTTATCTCGAGGCAGATCAGCAAATCTCATACTGGGTGTATGATCAAATTGCAGTTTTCTCTTAAAGTCAAGTTTCCAAGCTAAGCAGGTGAGTCAGAAAAATGATCCTCCCCTTTCATATACTTGTGCTGAACGACAGGGATAGTTCAATGTCATCAGTTCTCCCAGGTGGTTTCATAAGACCCAACACTTGACATTTACCTTTTCTCAATTCTTGCCTTCCACTCACACCCAAGCCGCAATGGAAACAAGATTTTCATTTGCAATGTGATTTTCACAAGGTTTCAGCTTCCTTTTTTTTTAATGCTTTTAACAAATTTGTAAGTGTGCAATACAGTATTATACTGTAGTTATACTTACTTTTAACTATAAGGACAATGCTGTACAGCAGATCTCTAGAACTTACTCATTTTGCACAATTGAGATGTTATGACTGCTGATTAGCACCTCCCCAATTCCCTGTCCCCAGCCCTTGGCAACCATAATTCTACTCCCTAATCCTAAGAATTTAACTATTTTAGATATCTCATATATGTAGATTCATGCAGTGTCTGTTTTTTTGCAACTGGTTTATTTCACTTAGGAACTCCTATAATTCAATAGCAAAAAATCTAATAACCCAGTGCAAGTCAGAACTGTATATATTTACAAACATAAGGATGAATGAAATAACATAGGGAAAAAGAGTTCAGGAATTAAGGCTGTGATACTACAATACTTTAAGAATGAAATGAGAGCAAGGAACAATCAAAGTAGACTTAGATGGGGTGGCCAGTGAGAAAGACAGTTTAGGGTATTTTCATAAAATCCAAGAGAAAAACATGTTCCAAAAAGGAGAGAGTGGTTAATTTTAACTAATGCTGCTAAACATCAGGAAAGAGAAGGAGAGGTGTGTGTGGGTTTTAGATGGATAGGCAATTTTTTTAATGTTTTATTTATTTTTCAGAGACAGTGCATGAGCGGGGGAGGGGCAGAGAGAGACAGAGACATGGAATCCAAAGCAGGCTCCAGGCTGTCAGCACAGAGCCCAATACGGAGCTCGAACCCATGAACTGCGAGATCATGACCTAAACTGAAGTCAGATGCTTAACTGACTGAGCCACCCAGGCACCCCTAGATGGATAGGCAATCTTAACAAGAGTAAAATCTGTTAGTGTTGAGGTCACTTCCTGATTTGTGGTTTTACATTAAGTAGAGAAAATGAGATTTCAAGTTAAAGAGTTCTAAAATATAGGACAGCAAGGAACGTTTATAGGCTGATGGAAATTAAACAGAACAGATAAGAAACCAATGGTGTAAAGGCAGCACAGAGGAGTTCATGGCCAGAGTATTTACTAAATCATGGAGGAATGAGATTTAGAACAGAGCAGAAATAACTCTACATCAGGTAATGGAAAGAAAGGTAGAGAGCACAGATAGTCATTTTGGGGTGAGAATAAGGGGGAACTGCTGTCAGCTTCTATTTCCTCATTGAAAATTCAGACTGTGAGTTAAGAGAAGGATCCCTGCAGGAGGTCTGAGTGGGTGGGGAGAATAAGGGAAAGTGGTAAACTGGAACCAGCACAACAGTTGTGACACAAAATGACATGGTACATGCCTCTCTAACATCAAATGCTACAGTTTCACCAAGAGATAGAGCAAATGTAAAAAAAGGAAAGTGAAAGACTTTGAAGGAGGGGAAAGCATTTTGAGCTGGGTATTAAAGGAAGTAGGATTGTCAGTGGCAGGCATAACACGGGAAGTACAGTCTGGCCAAAGGAACAGAATGAGAAAGAGTGCAGGCAGGAGAGGGTAACAGTGGTGACAGTCCAGCAGCAAGCCACCCCATCCCACCCCATCCGACTGGAGTGCAGGGCATGTAGGAAGGAGAAGCCGACTCAAAAGGAAGAACGGAGCTACAACACTGAAGTCTCCAAATATCACTTTAATGATTTTGACCTTATTTCCATGAAAATGAGAAACCAATTATCCTCACTCCATTCTGCCCAAACTTTGCATTTATGACTTGATTACAGCCCTTGCCACTTTCACTGTTAGTTATCTGATCATAAATCTGTTTTCAACAGATTGAAAGCTCTCCAAAGGCATCATGTCACATCCCCAGAGCCCTAGAGCCTTGCATGCCTTCTGGAAAATAAATGCATGAATTTTATTTTATAAACAAATAGTCAAAGCCTGGACATTGTGAGGACTTATCTAGCAGCAATCTGTTGAAAGTATTTGAAAGGGTGATTGAGGGAAAAGTCACCAATTAGCAGGGGACTTCCTGAGTCCCAGGGAGATTGAGGTCTAACCTAACCAGATATATTGTGTGTATTTACTATGACTAAGCAAAATGCTAACAAATAGAACCTTTTAATGTTTAGCAGTGAGAGTCTTCAAGTATGCAATCCACTTAAAAATATGATAGGATAACCAATTGAGATGTAATATGTATTTTTATTTTACTGCTAAGATAAAAATTAGAGCTATTTTGCCCTTCCATATCCTAAGTGAGTAGGCAAACATTTGTGTTCTGTAGAGGCAAAGAAAAATAGATTCTTTATATTTCAGGGCCCTACTAAAGAGAACGCTTAGTGAAAATGCCCCCACCCCCTATTGTTACTCTCCAAGGAGCCACATTCTTTCTCATTCCCATAATTCAGATGGAATTTATCATACTCCCTGTTTCCTAGCCTGAACAAGTATGTTCCCTGGCCACAATGATCACTTTAGCTATGAGCTTATACTCAGCATTCTGAGACTTTTGCAAAATCTAATAAGAAATTACCTGTTATTAGTGGCCAAGTTGTTCTAGAGGTGATCTACCAGTAGAGATAAACCTCTTGAAAAGAAGAAGAAGAAGAAGAAGAAGAAGAAGAAGAAGAAGAAGCAGAAGCAGCCAACAAGAAGATCAGAGCAAGGAATAGAGAGGGAAACTGTTTCAACCTCTAGGCCAGCCACATCTGAAGTCAATGGTGCCTAGGGAGTTCCCATTTATTATTATTTTTAATGTTTATTTATTTTTGAAAGAGAGAGAGAGAGAAAGGGAGAGAGAGCAAAATGAAGGAAGAGGAGGAGGAGGAGGAGGAGGAGGAGGAGGAGGAGGAGGAGGAGAGAGAAAATCCCAAGCAAGCTCTGCACTGTCAACACAGAGCCAGACACAGGGCTTGATCTCCCAAACTGTCAGATCATGACCTGAGTTGAAATCAAGAGTTGGACGCTTAACCAACTGAGCCACCCAGGCACCCCAGGAGTTCCCATTTCCTTAAGCCAATAAACTCCTTTTATGTTTTTAAAGGAGTTTGGTTGCAAATGAATGAGCCTGAAACATGTAAGCCACTACCAAGAATATCTGGAAGTTGGAGGTCCATTGAGAAAAGAGAGAAGCAATTGCTGGCAGTTCCTTGAAAAGTAACTCAAAAATTGAGAGCACATGTGAGTATTTATTTCTAAGTCAGGGGTGCCAGGGGGCCAGGGGGAACATGGAGATTTGAAAGCTTTTGTAAGTGATGAAGATTTGTCCACGGCTCTCCAGACAGAAATGGTTTGAAAGATACACCTAGGAAGTCTGGATACTAGCTACTGGGCATTAAAAATCATGGTGAAAGTCCCTGTCCCCAGTTGGTTCAGAAGGAGGGTGGCTCACCCCTGCCCCTATTGTATTGAAGAATCAGAGTCCTTCAAATACAGGGACTTACAAAAACTTTGCAAACATTTCTCCATTCCCATAGTATTTGATATGGGGCAGTGCACAAACTTGAAGTCAGATTCAGTGCAACCTAAATAGTGTCATGAGTTTATACACTTGGTATTAAAGAGAAAATTCATAACAAATACATATTTATTAAACCAATGTTTGCTTGAGACTTTGCAAAAGGTAAATGTGTTTATTCATTTAATTCTTCAAAGATGTGCTTTTAGTAAGCACTGTAACTTGATTTTTCTCAGTTAAATTTCTTAGCCTGAATTTTACTTATTATACTGTCTTTACATATATTCTATGTTTCAAAAATAAGAGGCAAATCATCCAGATTCCAATGTTACCAGATAAATATATACCTAAGGCCTTTCAATTACTAAAATGAGTTACGTCTGGAGAAATCACTCTTCTAGTTGCTTTTTAACTCTAAACCTTTTTTTCCCTTAAAATCAAATAAAGTTGAAATTTCCTTTTGTGATATTTTTGGCAAAAAAAAATTATAAAATTATGTAAGATAATATAGAGTGCATTATTAGAAAGTATGAATTCCAAATATGAATAATTTACATACCTAAATCTCATGAGTCCAATGCAAGAATAATAGCTTTGGAAAAGTAAACCTTTACTATTATGCTTTTAATGAGATTTTTTTTTAAGTCATGAGAAAGGTGTTTCTGTGGGTAAAAAAAGTAACAGACTTTCAAAAAGTTAGGACTTTGTTGCAAAAGAATTCACTTCAGATGACAAATCACCACAACAGCCAAATTATTATTTTTTTTTAATTTCTAATGTTGAATATAGGGTCCCTTGCTTATTCTGTAACCACTTTCCCCATCAGCATAATACATAAGCTATCACAAATACTCCCTGACTAAAGGATTTCTCTTTGTTCCATTTGTGTGCATAGAATTAGGACATCTTAGATATATAAATACTATCAGCAAATGCAAGGAAGAAGGGGAAAAGCATTGTTTCCTTCCTTTTGTGGCTCTAGGGAGCTTGAATCATCAGTGCTTTTTGACTGCAAGTCGTAGAAACTCAAGCCAGCTTACAGGGGGGTAAGGGGGGGAGAAGAGAGAGGAAATTAAGAAAAATTATGAGTGTCTAGTGAACAAAGGCAGATATCAGAGCAGGCTTCTCAAGAAGGACTAATATCTCAATCTCCCTCCCTCCTACCTTACCAGTCTTTTATATATCTTTTTATTACTTTCTTTCTGCACTTAGTATAACAGAAAATTATTATGCCACAATCCCTAACAAGTATAATTTATCACAAATTACAGCTGTAATCCCTTGGATCCAGTTTTAAATTCCAGGGAAGGGGCATGATTTGGCACGGGATGGGCCAACTCCTGGTTCAATCTCCTATTATCACAAGGAACTGGGACAACATAGATATAATATAAATATGTGTTTTAGGACCCTTCCTCCACCCTAAAAAAAAAACTTATGGACCGATGTGAAAAGTAGAGTGTATTCTGTGAGAAAGCAACCCCAAAATTTATCTATTCTAATACCTTTAAAAAGTGTATTTAGAAGGCAAGATGAGAAAGTTTTAATGGCTGCCCTATTTTCAAAATATTTTGGAGAACAGCTTTTGTATTTAATCAATAGGACATAATATTTTCTTTTCTGTACTGTAGATGATGTATGATAGAGGTTTTGTGATCTCAGAATTATAGTTTCAGGAAGCTACCCTCTTGGCCTACCTCCATATGCTTTAGTTGAAACAAAGCCTTTTAGTACAAATGTGGAGACAGTTGAGTAGGAGGCAGGGAATCACCCAGAATACTTCCTCTTATACAAAATCCATAGAATAATAAGAATGTGGCCAGGGATTTTTGCCTTGTATTAAAAAAAGAGAAAAAGAAAAAAATAAAGGAATAATCCATCACTATAAAGGACTAATGCCCTTGCTTTTATTTTGGAATCAGTTCATATAAAATGACTGAAAGGGTGTGAATTTTCTTTTTCCACCTTAGATATAAGATTGAAATAAGATTTTATGTCTTTCCATAAGTGTATTTTTAATTAGGCTCTATTAAGATGTGGAATATAAATCATAGGGGGAAAAAAGGGTGTATTTGAAATAGAAAACTCTTGTACCATGGAACAAATATTGTTAAAATGTCTATACTATCCAAAGTAATCTACAGATCTAATGCAATCGTTATCAGAATACAAACAGCATTTTTCAAAGAACTAGAACAAACAATCCTAAAATTTGTATGAAACCACAAAAGACCTAAAATAGCTAAAGCAAACCTTGAAAAAGAAAAACAAAACTGGAGGCATCACAACTCCAGATTTGAAGTTATATTACAAAGAAGTAGTAATTAAAACAGTATGGTACTGGCATAAAAATAGACACATAGATAGTAGAATAGAATAGAAAACCCAGAAATAAAGCCACAATTATATGGTCAATCTTTGACAAAGAAGGAATGAATATCCAATGGGAAAAAGACAGTCTCAACAAATGGTGTTGGGAAAACTGGATATCCACATGCAAAAGAATGAAACTGGACCGTTCTCATTCACCATACACAAAAATAAACCCCAAATGGTTTAAAGACCTAAACATGAGACCTGAAACCATAAAAATCCTAGAAGAGAACACAGGCAGTAATCTCTTTTGTGTCGTCTATAGCAACTTCTTTCTAGATAGGTCTCCTGCGTCAAGGGAAATAAAAGCAAAAATAAACTGTTAGGACTGCATCAAAATAAAAATTTCTGCAAAGCAAAGGAAACAACCAACAAAACTAAGGAAACCTACAGAATGGAAGAAGGTATTTGCAAATGACATATCAGATACAGGGTTAGTATCCAAAATATATAAAGAGCTAATACAATTCAATACTCAAACAAATAAGCCAACTAAAAAAAATGGGCAGAAGACCTGAACAGACATTTCTCCAAAGGTGACATCCAAATGGCCAACAGACACATGAAAAGATGATCAACATCACTCATCATCAGGGAAATAAAAATCAAAACTACAACAAGATATCACCTTATAGCTGTCAGAATGGTCAAAATCAACAACACAAGAAACAAGTCTTGGCAAGGATGAATAAAAAGAGGAACATCTTACACTGTTAGCAAGAATGCAAACTGGTGTAGCCACTGTGGAAAACAGTATGGAGATTTCTCAAAAAAATTAAATATAGAGCTACCTTACAATGCAGGAATCACACTACTGGATATTTACTCAAAAAATACAAAAACACTAATTCAAAGGGATGTATGCACCCTTATATTTATAGCAGCATTATTTACAATTAGCCCATTATGGAAGAAGCCCAAGTGTCCATCGGCTGATGAATGGATAAAGATGCAGCATGGGGGCGCCTGGGTGGCTCAGTGGGTTAACCGGCCGACTTCGGCTCAGGTCATGATTTCGCGGTCCGTGAGTTCGAGCCCCGTGTCGGGCTCTGTGCTGACAGCTCAGAGCCTGGAGCCTGTTTCAGATTCTGTGTCTCCCTCTCTCTGACCCTCCCCCGTTCATGCTCTGTCTGTCTCTGTCTCAAAAATAAATAAACGTTAAAAAAATTTTAAAAAAAGATGCAGTATGCATATAAAATGGGATAATACTTAGCCATGAAAAGAATGAAATCTTGCCATGAGTAATGATGTGGATGGAGCTAGACAGTATTATGCTAAGAGAAAAGAAATTGTCTGAGAAAGACATACCATACCATACCTTACCATATGATTTCACTTATATGTGGAATTTAATAAACAAAACAAATAAGCAAAGGGGGAAAAAGAGAGAGAAAAGCCAAGAAACAAACTCTTAACTATAGAGAACAAACTGATTGTTACTAGAAGAGAGGTAGGTGGGGGGATGGGTTAAATAGGTGATGGGGATTAAGGAGGGCACTTGTTGTGATGAGCACCAGGTTTTGTATGAAAATGTTGAATCACTATATTGTACACCTGAACCTAATATATTGTATGTTAACTGGAATTTAAATTAAAAACTATAAAAATGTTGCCAACAACAATAGAAGTTAACATTCATAAAAATGCTAACTATAACCTAGTATTGTTGTTTACATTGATCTCATTTAATCCCCAAACAATACTATATACCAGATACTATTATTATCCAGACCCAAGATATCAGACAGACTAGTTGATAGTCCATACTGTCAGCCACTATTCAAATCCAAACGCTTAAGATTTAGTTTCAGTTAATAAAAATCATTAAATATTATAAAATCCATGTTCAAGAAGGTTTTTGTCTAAGAAAGAGAAATTTTCAGTGTTGAGACAGACATTTCCCAAATAAATAGAATTTTTAGATATTTTGATTCATTTGTAAAATGTATACCTAAATATTTTCTGAAAGACCTTGTTTATTAGGAATCTTATAAGATTGTAAGAATCTTATAATAAGATCTTGCTTATTAGGAATCTCCTAAGTTCTTTGTGAACTAAAATAGGAAAGTGGAGGGAAAAGAAATTCTAGTATCACACCTAATTGATTCCCCCCATAGTAATAAGAATAGGAGAATCAAGATGAAATGAAAGCCCCTCAATTTATTAATCCCAAAACCATAAGAGACTCTTAAATACTGAGAACAAACTGAGGGCTGATGGGGGGTGGGGGGAGGGGAAAGTGGGTGATGGCATTGAGGAGGGCACCTGTTAGGATGAGCACTGGGTGTTGTATGGAAACCAATTTAACAATAAATTATATTTAATATCTTTTTAAAAAGCTGTTCTTGGGTTTAACTTAAGGGTAAAACTGCCCAGACTTTACACAGCTAAGAATAAAGGAACGAAGACAAATTTCTAGGAGTCTGGGGTAGGTTGCTGAGAAATTCTGAAGCAAGTGCCACAAAACAGACGTGGACTGGTTGTTATACACCTGAAATTGTAAACCACTTGGCAAAACTAAATCAGTTCAGAATGGTGAGTATAATGGCAGCAACAATTTCACACTTATAGTCTGAAAACCAAAGTAAGACAGGAATCAATGAATGAGGCAGAATCCAAGAATTAGGAGTAGAGGTAGAAATGGACCAGAAATGGGTGAAAGGGCAAGTAGAACAAATAAAGGGCAAAGCAGAAACCTGGCTGAGATTTTTCCAGGCAGCCAGGTGTCCTGCACCACTTCAAAACTCCACAAATGGAGATTTTCAGCTGGAGGACTTGAGTTTGTTGAGGTTTCAATTACTTATAAGCAGTTTCTAAGCATGGATCTGGGTGTTTGGTCGTGGTCAGCTTTCTTTTTAAAAATATTCAATTCTTTTCCACAGAAGACAGAATTTAGGAAGATTGGTGAGAAATGAGAAGCTTTCGGAAGACATTACTTTATTGCCCCCCACATGGTATAATTTCCCACTAACCTAATATAGTTTGTACCATAAAGATAAAACTTAACAGTAACAAAATTAAGATAACCACAATACTTTTCTAACATGCTTTTATGAAACTATAGTTATGAGTGTGATATGAATTGGTGATTATCTAAAATTAAAGCTCATGAAAGTTATTTTTGGACATGAAAGGGAAAAAAAGGTGAGATCGTGACCTGAGCCAAAATCCAGAGTTGGATGCTAACCAACTGAGCCACCCAGGCACCCCAAAACACACAGAGAATCTTAAAGGGATCCCATAAAATATAGATTATCCAATAGTCTTGTGAAAATAACTTGTATCCAGTATACATAATTATGAAATTTATATCACAAAGCATAATTTGAATTCTATTATACAAAATGTGGCATTACAGTAAACAATTAGGCAGAAGGCCCCTGAATTAATTATTACCAAGCCTAAGTTTGATGACCGAGATTTATCCCTAGCCAACTTCTCAAAGTTCATTTCTATTCTGGGAATTGGACTGGGAAACAATGTATTGAAAAACAAAAGTGCAGTGCTCTTTTTGAAAAATAAGTATTTTCATTTGGACAAAACCAGTAGCTTTTTCAAAGGTTAGCAAATTTGTTTATAAAGTGACATTCTAAACCAACTGAATAAACTCAAAGTTTATTCCTGAAAGTGCATTCTAAATAATTTACTGTTGATGGAGCACTCTAAACCAGTTGAATAAATACAATATTTAAACTAACTAATGTTGTAACATAGATAATTGATATAGTGTTATATAAGTTTAAGATCAGCAAAATTTTGGTAATTAGTTAAATCTAGAGAATCAATATACTGACTATGGCATCATTTTGTTGATAAATGTTGGCACATTTTCCGGCATTATGAGTTGTCCACGAGGTGTTTGATCATTTCAGTTTTGAGTCAAGAAAAAAATTATTCCCTTTCTAAAGTAGGTGAATACTAAATTTCTCAAAGCTCATACCTTCATGAATTCCATCAAGATGAGGTCAAAATATAATTTGGTAAATTCTGCATGTCAAGAATTATGTTAAAATGCATATCAGAAAAATAAAAGCACCAAATGACAAATATCTGTGCAGTGGGAGGAACCAGACTAGGGAGTAATAAAGACCTAGATTTAAATCTCAGCTCTTCAACTTTTTGCTGCTTCAGAATTTTAAGAATTTATATAACCTTTTTTCAACTCAGTTTATTCAACTGAAAAATAGGTTTAATAATGCTTGCCTTGCAGAGTTGTTAGAAGGATTGACAATAGTTTATGTAAATCCTTTAGCAAGGCACTTAAGCACACAATGAAAGCTATAGAAATTTATTTTCTTGCTAATATTTGCACCATTATTACCTTACTTTGGACTCTTTTGATAAATCAGAAATTGTGTTGTACTTGTCATTTAAATTCTCTTAATCTAATTTTAATAATATTGTGTGTTATTAACATCTAAATCTTTTATTCTCTCTGGTAAGCAAGTAGTGAATCTTTTTCCAATTCTAACTCTTTCTTCTGAGCTTGCATAATAAAAGCCCTTATTTAAATGACTTACAATTCCCTTTTATCATATGTACCTAGAAATATTACCATGAGCACTTTTTAGTATCAAATACTTTCATATTTATTAATGAGTAAAATTTTACTTTTCCCCATTAATTAGAATATAAGTTTGGGACTGTGGCCCAAACATTGTATTAGGCTCAATGGGTACAAATGAAAGAACAGCTATACTTTTGGGGTTTACAGTCCAGGGTGGGATACAAATGTTCAATTGACATGCTATGGAGAGGTTCAAGGTGCCGCGAGAATACATGAAAACTACAGTTATACCTTTTTTTTTCTGATAATATGAAGTATGTAACAAATGAAAATGAAATTACTTAGAAAAAAAAGGATTATTCTGGTAACAAATCAGGCAGATGAAGCTGAAATCATAATAGATACCATAAAGAATGGCAAAATTCTATAGTCTGTTCAATGTGAAATAAACTCAAATGAATAAACAGAAAACAATTAATGGATTGTGATTCAACATACACTTGTTTCTCAAACTAAGTGGATGCTATTCTATGGTTTACTCACAAATGTTAGGGTGGTAAGGATTGAATCTGGCTTCCTGCTGGAAAATTAATGCCCTTCTATTAATAGTTGTCAGCACCTCCAATGAACACAAATCTTATCTGACTTAGAACTTCTAACTCCATTCCTCAAACCTATTTCCCATACTGTGTTTGTGGGTTATCACCCACCCACCTCCTAGCTCAAGACTCTGGAAATAATAAATTCCTTCTAATCCCTCAGCCCCACACAACCTACAATTAAGACGTTTTTGTTTTCTTTCTGCAATGAATGTTTGCACAGTCATATTTCCTATTTCCTTCCTTTTGCCTTCCTCATGTTGCTTGCCATGTAGGTCACACCCTCATCACATCATGGCCACCCTTCCAATTGTTATCTGAGCCTCCAATCTCCCTTCTTCTTTCCCTCCTTCAGCCTGTCCAGACAGTAATTTTCCTACATCACAACTCTTATAATGTTCTTCTGTTTCAATAAACCCTTTTGGCCTCCCAATTGTTGACGAAGTTTAAACTCTTTAGCCTTGCTTTAAAAACACATTTGCTTCAAGTACGTTTTTCTGCAATACTTATTTGTCTTTGGAAAAAATAATTTTGCTTGATCTCAAGGACAATAGATGGCATCAGATAAAGAAGCCTTAAAAAAAACTCAAACAAAAACTTAAGTTATTACTCTGATAGAATTACACATGCCAGTGCAAAAGAGGCAATGGCCCATTCTAGTAGACACGTCTTGGACATGTATAAAGGGTAAAGGGAAACCTTACATGTTTAAGTTCATATTTTTTATCTCTTGTTGCTAGTAACTACTGAAGTCTTTATAATCTATAGACAAACACAATGACCATGAAATTCCACTGTACTCTTTTAACGGGCTCTAGTATTTGATTTTGTGAGAAGAATAGAACTGATAGACTGTACAGTGGTCTTAGCATTACCCCTAATAATGGGTCTAGAGTACCTGACTTCATACCCTCCAAGTTTTCTTCATCTCACCAGCTTTTCCTTATATTCCTTTGCCAGCTCTTCATCTTCTGACTGATCTCTAAATGCTTCTGTTCCTCCTGTGTCAGTCCTTGATCCTCTTTCTTTTCACCTCCTTTCTCTCCCGAGGTGATCTTATTCATTCATATAGATTTAAATATAAACCACATACAGTTATTTCCCACTACTGTCTATGTTCAGACTTTTCCTAGGTCCAAATTCATGTAGTCAACCACCTACTAGACATCTCTGTATAGAGGTCTTTTTTTTAAATTTTTTTAACGTTTTTTATTTATTTTTGAGACAGGGAGAGACAGAGCATGAACAGGGGAGGGTCAAAGAGAGGGAGACACAGAATCTGAAACAGGCTCCAGGCTCTGAGCTGTCATCACAGAGCCCGACGTGGGGCTTGAACTCACGGACAGCGAGATCATGACCTGAGCCGAAGTCGGCCACTTAACCGACTGAGCCACCCAGGCGCCCCTGTATAGAGGTCTTAAATTTAACAAAATTAACACGTCCCAAACTGTACTTTTGATTTCCTTTTCCACCACTAAAAAGTGTGTTCCCCCCACAACACCATATCTTCTTTAGTTTTTGTTTAATATTTTTAATTAGCCAGGAACTTTCATGCCTGCATAAATCTTTCACATGTCCAGAATGCTCTGCCAACCACTCCAGTTCTTCAAAATTCAAGGTTAGTTTGGCTGTGACCCCCTCAAAGAGGCCATTCCTGATTTTTTACTAAAATAAAGTATCTTCCTCTGATATACTCTCAGTATTGCATTTCACAGAATTTGTTACAAGTATTAAATATTTCATTTATCAGGTGCTTTTTCTTTGGTCTCCTTTATCTGATTATAAATTCCATGAGGGCAAGAACCATATCTTTCCTGTTCAATAATACAGATCTAGCATCTTGCACAGTACCTGGTGCATAGGGGTATCTCTGAAAACATTTGCTAAGTGACTAAATAGATGCAAAATAAAGCACTGAATGAACATGTAAGTTATCATTCACCATAAATGAGAATTCCCTTACCAGCTACATTTCAAGTATATCTGCATTATAATTTAGAAAACCTAAAAATATGGGGCGCTGGGTAGCTTGGTCGGTTGAGCGTCTGACTACAGCTCAGGTCATGATCTCGCGGTTCTTGAGTTGGAGCCCTGCATCAGGCTCTGTGCTGACAGCTCAGAGCCTGCAGCCTGCTTCAGATTCTGTGCCTCCCTCTCTCTCTGCCCCTCCCCTGCTTGTGCTCGCTCTCTCCTCTCTCTCTCTCAAAAATAAACATTAAAAAAATTTTTAATTAAAAAAAGAAAACCTAAAATATAAAAACAGAAAAGTGACATTAAAAATAATTGTTTTAATAAAAGATGGTAGTTATTTCATTCAGTATTCCTTTGGTTTAAGTGCTTTACTACAGATATTACTACTTAATCTGTTCTATAAACATGGGGTAGCAGTATTATGTGCATTTTACAAATAAACCAAGGGGCATATCCATGTCTTGTCTAAAGTTACACAGTTAAAAGTGGGAAAATCCAGGATTTGAGCATATTCTGGCTTCAGAGTCTGTGTGCTAAAACAACAATTCTGCCAAGTATCTCAATATGTAGGCATTTCTTTTAGTATTTTAAATGTAGTTTGATTTGGGGGAAAAAATGTAACATGCAGGTAAGCCTGTAGGACAACATCTGTGGCATAAATTAAAGTATGACCGTATCCCTGCCCAGTCCTGACAAGCTCTGCCAGGTTAGAGGTGAGCATTTTTTTCCCCTCATTGACTTAAGTGGAACCTGTTTGGTCTAATCCTTTCTAATTAGAAAAATCCATTTCATCATTTAACATTTTTTTTTTTGCACAATCATATATGCATCCATTAGTTATTTCCAAAAGCTCTGTCAGCAAAAATTGTATCTTCAAAAAAATGACAAAGTAAGAAAAGCTTATAGACTTGGTCTTAAATATGAAAGTTAATGGCTAAGAGCAACTGTGTTCCATAATCCAATGTGGTCCTTAAGGAATTTTAGAATTATTGATGCAATAAAAATTTAACTTAATTAGAACTTTAGCATTAAGATTCAAGGAAAACTAGTAGATATTGAATCCAATTCTTGGAATAGCACTTTACCTAGTATTAAAAGAAAAAAAGACTTAATTGCAAGAAATAATTCCTTTGTGTGTCACTTATATGATTTTCAAATATAATCTCTATATCTAGGGTTGCATTATTTTTTTAAAACAAAGGATTCCCTTGTAATGTGAATGAAAAACTAAGCATCGCTATTTTGAAAGGCTTAGCACATACACTCTGGCTTAAAAAATTTTTAGGAATACTATTTTTGGTTATTTCAATTTTTTCTGTGTAAAGTTATTTTGGCATTCCATTTTATAAGGTACTCTTTGTTTCCTTTTAAGTTTTTAATCAGGGATATATAACAGTGTCATAAGTAAGTACCTTATAAACAAATCAATGTGGGGCTAAACATGTACATTTCAACTTTTATTTAGTTACGTACATTTAAATCAAAGCCTTTACTTAGGTCTAAAAGTACACCATCCTCCTGTGAAGCTCAGTATTATCCCCCACATAATACACCCTGAGAAAATTGTCCACTCATGGGAACCTTGGTATTAGGTATGCTTACATTTTTCTCATCTTCTCTTACAAAAACAAAGCATATCCACTGGAAGAATAGACAGCATGACTGAAGAGTATTGGCTAGGGTGTTGAGGGTACCATGAGAGTGGCAGCACATATTTGTAAGTCATAGCAAATCCCCAACATAAGCAAGCCTTGTAAGGACAGTACAAGAACTTGCTCTGGTCACACTGGGTGTTGGATATTGACTGTATTGGCAGCTGGAATCCCTTCAGCCCACTACCACTCTACAATAATGCTTGAAGTCATTATTAGATTATTAAGATCAGATTATGAACTAAAAATGACCAAACCAACTAGTGGAATGAGAACTTTTTAGAAATTACTATATGTGGTAACAGAATTTTAGGATGATCCTTGAATAATAACCCCCCGTGAGTGTGGGCAGGACCTGTAACTTGCCTCTAAAGAGTATAATATGGCAAAGGCGATGGGATATCGCTCCTGCAATTAGGTTATGCTATCTTATATGGCAAAGGTAAAGAAAGCTGGCAGATGTAATTAAGGTCCCTAATCAATTTAAGTTATCAGAGGGGAAATTATCCTGGATGGGACTGCATAAGCAAGTAAGCTTTTTAACAGTGGCCTATAGGTCAGGGCCATAAGTAGTCAGAGAGCTACTTTCTTGATGGTGTCAAAGAAGCAAACCGCCATGTTGTGAACTGCCCATGGAGTCGATGTCCCTAGGAGCTGAGAACCTCAGTCTTACAATTACAAGGAACCAAATTGTACAGACAGTCTGAATGAGCTTGGGAGAGGACCACAACCTCTAAATGAGAAGCCAGCTAAAGAGGACATCTGGAGAGTGAGCCTTGTGAGAGTGAGCAGAGAACCCTGTTGAGCAGTGTTCAGATCTTAGACCTACAAAACAGTTAAAGGGGTATCTTTTAAACCTTGAAAGTTGTGGTTGTTAATCACATAGAGTTAGTATATTTCAGTCCCATCTTCTAGGACTTATAGGGGAATAAGGACATCCAAAAAATGGACATCCTCCATAAAAGCAATAAGAACACTAACAAATTCTCAAAATTAACTTTCAGAACTCTGGAAAGAACCAAAGACTTCACCAATCACCAGTCTGAGGAGTGAAAAACAGCTAAATCTTGGTAAGAACAGCTGGCCTTGTTGTATTTTAACTTGCATTATCCCATCCCATCACCTTCTCCCCAGCTTGGCAGTAGCCTTTGAAAATCAACAGCCTGACAACAAAGACAGCTATAAAAACTGGCAGCCTAGCAACCACTGGATGGGAAAAAAATAGGGTTAGTATCATTTTTGACCCAAAAGCCTCACTCCCAGAGAACTAGCATTATTTTATCTATCTAGTTACTTCCTAGAAACCTTTACTTACAGGACTTGTCTTTATTCAACCTGATTCAGAGCTCTCTCAGTGCAAACAGTCTCATCCTTAGTTTTTTTTTTTTTGTCAAAAGAACAATAAAAACAGTTTTAATTGTCTAATACACCTGCATAAGGCAGAAATAACTACAAAAGCATACAAGAGGGGGAAATTTTAAAAAAGAAATGGTGTGGGAGAGAGCCAAAGCATAAGAGACTCTTAAAAACTGAGAACAAACTGAGGGTTGATGGGGGGTGGGAGGGAGGGGAGGGTAGGTGATGGGCATTGAAGAGGGCATCTTTTGGGATGAGCACTGGGTGTTGTATGGAAACCAATTTAACAATAAATTTCAAATATTAAAAAATTTTTTTAAATTAAAAAAATAAAAAAATGGTGCAAAAATTTTAAAGGAAAGGTTATGGGATGAGAATGCTATAGGGGAATTTAGAAGAATGACACTCCTGAACCTAGAAGGTCATGAAAATTGGTCATTTCTAGGAAAGGCCTAAGAAGTCTCTAATCTGTCATCTGCAGCTAATCTGGAGAGTCTTCCCAAGCAGGATGTGAAGGCTAAAGCAAAATTGTGAACTGTTGGAGAAAGTGAAAGTGTGGCTCAATCCTCACAGAGATTACCACTTTAGGAAAAGGCAGGATGAGGCGCCTGAGGGGCTCAGTTGGTTAAGCACCTGACTTCGGCTCAGGTCATGATCTCACAGTTTGTGGGTTTGAGCCCCATATCAGGCTCTGTGCTGACAGCTCAGTCTGGGGCCTGCTTCAGGTTCTGTGTCTCCCTCTCTCTCTGCCCGTCCCCCACTCAGGCTCTGTCTCTGTCTCTCAACAATAAATAAACGTTAAAAATTTCTTTTTAATAGAGTGCCTGGGTTGCTCAGTCAATTAAGTGTCCGACTTTGGTTCAGGTCATGATCTCACCATTCGTAGCCCGAGCCCCTTGTCGGGCTCTGTGCTGACAGCTCAGAGCTGGAGCCTGCTCCAGATTCTGTGTCTCCCTCTCTCTGCCCCTTCCCCACTCACGCTCTGTCTCTCTCTGTGTCTCAAAAATAAATAAACATTAAAAAATTTGTTTAAGCTTTCAATAAACTAAATAAATAGACAAAAATTTAAAAATTAAAAAAATTAATTTTTTTTAATTAAAAAAAAAGAAGTGCACCTGGGTGGTTCAATCGGTTAAGCATCAGACTTTGGCTCAGGTCATGATCTCGCCATTTGTGAGTTTGAGCCCCGCATCGGGCTCTGAGTTAACAGCTCAGACCCTGGAGCCTGCTTCGGATTCTGTGTCTCCCTCTCTCTCTCTCTGCCCCTCCCCCACTCACACTCTGTCTCTCTCTCTCTCTCTCTCTCACACACACTCTCTAAATAAACTCTTAAAAAAAATTAAAAAAATAAAGAAAAACAAAAAAGAAAAAGGCAAGGTGGTGGGAGAGGGACTTACACTTTCAAGGAATTTGAGAAAAATTCTCTCCAATATTAGCTGACCCCTAAGCTAACCGAGCAAATAAACCAATGGCTGCACATGCCAAAGAATACAGAGCAGCAGCAGCAGCAATCACCAGCAAAACCAAGAAACAATGGAGAGATCATGCAGAGAGGATCCGATTTTCAGAGATGTCACAGTATTTAAAATGTCCAATTTTCAAACAAAAACAATTCAAGACATGCAAAGAAACAGGTTGTTTTGCTATCCATTGGTGGTGGGGGTGGGAGGCAGAAATCAGTAGAAATCATCCTGAGGATACCTAGATGTTTGAGTTACTAAACAAAAATTTTAAAACAGCTACTACAAATGCCAAAAGAACTAAAGGAAACCATGTCTAAAGAACAAGTATGTGAATCATATCCCATGAAATAGAGAATATCAATAAATAGAAATCTTAAAAAAAAGAACCAAATAGAAATTCTACAGATTAAAAAAAAGATGATCAATAAAACCAAAAGTAGGCAACAGTAAGAAATAAAGATTAGAGCAGAAATAAAGGAAAGAAAAACAGAAACAATCAACAAACCAGAAGTTGTCCTTTGAATCACATGGTTTCAAGGACTCACACTTTCTGGCTTCAAAAGTTACTATAGGGGTGCCTGGGTGGTTTATTTGGTTAAGTGACTGACTCTTGATTTCAACTCAGGACATGATTTCATGGTTTATGAGTTCCAGCCCCACATCGGGCTCTGAGCTGACAGCACAGAAACTGCTTGGGATTCTCTGTCTCCCTCTCTGTCTGCCCCTCCTCTACTCATGCTCTCTCTCAAGAATAAATAGACGTTTAAAAAAAAAGTTACTATGGGGGTGCCTGGGTGGCTCAGTCAGTTAAGTGTCTGACTTTGGCTCAGGTCATGATCTCATGGTCTGTGAGTTCAAGCCCCACATCAGGCTCTGTGCTAACAGCTCGGAGCCTGGAGCCTGCATTGGATTCTGTGTCTCCCTCTCTCCCTCTGCCCACCCCCCTCATTCATGCTCGGTCTCTCTCTGTCTCAAAAATAAATAAACATTAAAAAAGAAAAAGTTACTATGACACTAGAATAATCAAGACAGTGTGGTCCCAGCATAAGAATAGATTTATATCAATATAAGAGAAAAGATCAAGTAAGTAGCAAAACTGTAGCTAGACTAATCAAGAAAGTGAGAAGGCTCAAATTACTAAAACAGGAAAGAAAAGAGATGACATTACTGCCTCCTTACAGAAGTAAAGATTACAGGAATATTATTCACAATCATGCCAACAAATTAAATAAATGGAAATGGATAAATTTCTAGAAAGACACAAAGAACTAAAACTGAGTAAAGAAAATATCTGAATTTACCTATAACAAGTAAAGAGATTAAATTTGTAATCAAAACACTCTGACAAAGAAAACATAAGTCTTGGATGGCTTTGCTGGTGAATTCTGTCAAACATTTAAAGAAGTAACAGAAATCTTTCACAAACTCCTGCAAAAAAATTGGAGAGGGAATCCCAAGTCACTCCATGAGACCAGTCTTACCCAGAATTTCAACACCAAACAAAGACATCATAAGTAAATAAAAGTAAAGTTTAATCTCCCTTATGAATAGAGACACAAATTCTCAACAAAACACTAGAAAACTGAATCCAGCAAAATATAAAATCGTAAAACATGACCAGCTGGGGTTTATCTTAAGAACACATGTTGATTCATTATATGAAATCAACCTAATACACCTTAACACCATGGAGAAAGGTCTTTTGTTTGTTTGTTTGTTTGTTTGTTTATTCTTGAAAGAGAGAGAGAGAAATAGTGTAAGCCACGGAAGTGAGAGACAGATGGAGACACAGAATCCGAAGCAAGATCCAGGCTCTGAGCTGTCAGCACAGAGTCTGATGCGGGGCTCGAACCCACAAATCTTGGGATCATGACCTGAGCTGAAGCTGGATGCACCCTAAGAAGGTCTTTTTAATAAGACTTTGACAGGGATGCCTCAGTGGCTCAGTCAGTTGAGCATCCGACTTTGGCTCAGGTCATGATCTCATGGCTCGTGAGTTCAAGCCCCCTGTCGGGCTCTGTGCTTACAGCTCAGAGTCTGGAGCCTGCTTCAGATTCTGTCTCCCTCTCTCTCTACTCTTCCCCTGCTCACTCTCTGTCTCTCTCTCTCTCCTTCAAAAATAAATAAACATTAAAAAACCTTATTTAAATAAGACTTGGACAAGAAGATATACACAAAGAAAAGAATCTTATAATATATAAAAAGTTAACTCAAAAAGATCACTATTGCTAAATGTAAGAGCTAAAACTATAGAATTCTTTAAAGAAAGTACATGAGTAAATTTTTATGACTTGAGTTTGTTTCTTAGACATAACACAAAAGCACAATGACAAAAGCAAAAACACAGATAAATTGGACTTTGTCGATACTTAAAAACAAAAACAAAATGCACTGATTTAAAGGACATCATCAAGAAAGTAAAAAAGATAACCCAGGGGATCAAGGAAATATTTGCAATTCATATATCTGATAAGAAACTGGTATCCAGAATATAAAAGAACTCTTACAATTCAACAATCAAAAAACCAATTTTAATATGGGCAAATAATTTGAATACACCTTTCTATTCAACAAGCACATGAAAAGATTTTTAATAGTATTAGTCATTAAGGAAATGCAAATCAGAACTACAAGATACCATTTCACACACATGTTCTAGTGTTGGCAACACAAGCTCTGGAACCAGAATGTTTGAATTCAAATGCAAGTGCTGCCACCTACTAAATAAGACCACAGACTAGTTAGTCATCCAGCCTCACTGGACCTCGGTGTTTTCATTGGCAACATTGTTCTAATAACCTACTTCCCCCATAGGCTAGTTTTGAGAGCAATCTAAATAACAAGTATAAAAAAAATAATAACCCAGTAAAAAGAGAAAGTATTGAATTTTTAAATGGCAGACATTAAAAGGCTGATTCTTTAAGTTATCTTAACACACCTCACAAGAAAATCAATACCACCCTGTCGAAAAAAGATACACAAAACATGGAATTAGAAGTGAGAATGGTAAATAACTCTTTATTTAAAAAAAACCTAATGAATACCAATATTGATCTTTTTTTTTATCTGTATACAGTTGCATTTGAAAACCTGATAAAATATTTTTTTAAATATGACCAAAGTGACCCCAAAACAGAAAAACTAAGCAAGTTATCTTACCAAAGAAGAAATTAAAGAAAATCTATCCCAACTCCCCACCACCACCAACACACACACACAAACACACACACACACACACACACACACACACACACTCACAGACACAAATTTAAATTTAAAACATTACTAGGCTTAAATATTTTCATATGTCCACATTAGCAAATCTTCATGGATGAGAAAACTCCATTGCTATTTAAAGCATTCAGAACACAAGATGGGAAATTCCTTATAGGACCAATATAAAATTAATCCTAACACTAACAGCACAATAAAAGGATTCCATGGGATCAGGCTTGTCAGCAAATAATGACACAAACTTCTAAATAAAAATGTAAAAAAATAAAAAGTAAATAGAATTCAGTAACACCAAGCAAGTTCATTTCAGAAATATCAGGATGATAGTATTTGAAAATCTATTAATACAATTTAGCATAATAATTCAAGTAAAATGTCTATTATGAAATATAAATAAATCTAGACACACGCACACACACATACAACTTAAAACCAGAATCATTGTCATGTTTCATGAAGAAATATTATAAACATTCTTTGGTGGGCAGAATTCTAATACAGACCTTAAGATTTCTGTTCCCACCAAGAACTGATTGCTACCAACAATCATGTGAACTTAAAAGAGCAATTCAAGTTCTAGAAAGGATGCAGCCTGGCTAATAATTTCAGCCTTGTGAAACTGAGCAGAGAATCCAGCTAAATGGAGCCAAGATTTCTAACCTATAGAAACATAAAATGAATTTTTGTTTCTTTAAGCCCTAAATCTGTGATAACTTATAATACAGAATAGAACAACCAACACACATTCTCGTTAAAGTTAAGAAAAAAATCTTTGCTTCCAACTTAATATTCATCTTGAAATATGGTGGCAGTTAGTAATCTCCCTCCACACACACCAAAAACAAACAAAACAAAGATCACAGTAGTAATTTAAGCCCATACACTCTTCTAGGACTTCATCATTCCTTCTTCCAGAGGTAGGAGATTATTTTTTCTGCCTTTGAAACTTGGTAGATTTGTGTGACTTTCTTGGTGAATAAGATACTACAGAAGTAACACTATATGAATTCTAAGATTAGGTCTTAATAGGCATTTTGACTTTCACCTAGTTCTCCCCCTCTTCCAACACTCATTCTTGGAAGCCAGACACCATGTTGCAAAAAAAAAAAAGTCTATTCTCTGAACTTCTAGCCACTTCTGTTGCCATGAGTAGAGCAGAGAAGAACTGCCTTTGCCAATTACTGCCCAACTTCAGACTTGTAAGCCAAATAAATGTTATTGCTGTTTTAAACCATTAAGTTTTGAGGGATTTTCGTTAAATGCAGCAGTAATGACCAGAATAAATAATAAAATAAAGATAAAGATTGAAATGTGGCAAAATTATATTTATTTGAAATGGTAAATTACATTATAAAAAATCTAAATAGATCAAAATATCAAACATAAAATACTTCAAGTGGTCTTTGTGATAGTTAATTTAATATGTCAAGAGTTAATAATGACTTGTACAAGTGGAGCAGTTCTCAGCAGGCAAAAACCTCTCTGATCTTGGCCACAGCAACTTCTTACTCAATGCGTCTCCAGAGGCAAGAGAAACAAAAGCAAAAATGAACTATTGGGACCTCATCAAAATAAAAAGCTTCTGCACAGCGAAGGAACATCAGCAAAACTAAAAGGCGACCAACAGAATGGGAGAAGATATTTGCAAACAACATATCAGATAAAGTGTTAGTATCCAAAATCTATAAAGAACTTATCAAACTCAACACCCAAGAAAACAAATAATCCAGTGAAGAAATGGGCAAAAGACATGAACAGACACTTCTCCAAAGAAGACATTCAGATGGCCAACCGACACATGAAAAAATGCTCAACATCACTCATCATCAGGGAAATACAAATCAAAACCACAATGAGATACCACCTTACACCTTGTCAGAGGTGTCTTACATTCGTCAGAATGGCGAACATTAACAACTCAGGCAACAACAGATGTTGGAGAGGATGTGGAAAAAGAGGATTTCTTTTGCATTGCTGGTGGGAATGCAAGCTGGTGCAACCACTTTGGAAAACAGTATGGAGGTTCCTCAAAAAATTAAAAATAGCACTACCCTACGACCCAGCAATTGCACTACTAGGTACTTATCCAAGGGATACAGGTATGCTATTCCACAGGGACATATGCACCCCAGTGTTTATACGATCAACAATAGCCAAAGTATGGAAAGAGCCCAAATGTCCATCAATGGATGAGTGGATAAAGAAAATGTGGTATATATATATACAATGGACTATTACTCAGCAATCAAAAAGAATGAAGTCTTGCCATTCACAACTATGTGGATGGAACTAGAGCGTATTATGCTAAGTGAAATTAGTCAGAGAAAGACAAATGTATATGACTTCACTCATACAAGTACTTTAAGACATAGAACAGATGAACATAAGGGAAGGGAAGCAAAAATAATATAAAAACAGGGAGGGGGATAAAACATAAAAGACTCTTAAATATGGAGTACAAACAGAGGTTTACTGGAGGGTTTGTGGGAGGGGGTATGGGCTAAATGGGTAAGGGGCATTAAGGAATCTAACCCCTGAAATCATTGTTGCACTATATGCTAACTAACTTGGATATAAATTTTAAAAATTAAAAAAATTAAAAAAAAAAAAAGAAATACCTGACAGAAAGAAAGAAAGAAAGAAAGAAAGAAAGGAAAGAAAACCCTAGATTGATAATAAAGCAATGTGGTAAAAATGGGGAAAAAAGAAAACAACAAGTGGAGCAGTTCTCAATAGAGATTGACTTTCTCCCTCCAGAGGACATTTGTCAATGTCTAGAGACATATTGGGTTCACAGTGAGGGGAGCACTATAGGCATCTAGTGGGTAAAGACCAGGGATATGGCTAAACATCTTCCAATGCATAGGACAATGCACTATAATAAGGAACTACCTGATCCAAAATATCAATAGTAGCAAGCTTGAGAAACACTGGACTAGTGTAATGGCAATGAAAATGGAAAGAGGTGGGCATATTCAAGATATGGATCAGAGGCAGAGTTAACAGAATTGCCCGTGGGAGATGATGGGAAAAGAAGAATAATGACTAACTCCTGGGTCTTTGCCTTGAGCAGCCAGATGGATGGTGGAACCACAACTAAACTGGTGACAGGCAGATCTCAGTGTTTGTGGTAATCAACAGTTTTGTTTTAGCCAATGTAAGTTCAAAACACCTATTATAGGGGCGCCAGGGTAGCTCAGTGGGTTAAGCATCTGACTTCGGCTCAGGTCATGATCTCAGAGTTCATGGATTAGAGCCCCGCATCTGACTCTGTGCTGACAGCTCAGAGCCCAGAGCCTGCTTGGGATTCTGTCTCCCTCTCTCTCTCTGTCCCTCCCCTGCTCATGCTTTGTCTCCTTCTGTCTCTCAAAAATAAATAAATGTTAAAATGCCTATTATAAATCTAAGTAGAGATGGCAGTTAAGCAGTTGGATGGACAAGTTTAGAGCTGTAGAAAGACTGGGACCATTGATAGACATTTAGAACCATTAAAATGTTTTTATTCAGGGCACCTGGCTGGCTCACCCAGTTAGATTGTACAACTCTTAATCTCCAGGTTATGGGTTTGAGCCCTGCGTTGGGTATAAAGATTACTTAAAAATTAAATCTTAATAAAAAGAAAAAGAATGTCATTTTTTTTTTTACTCAATCCCCACAGTCGTATGATGTAGGCATTACTTTCATCCAATAGTTGAGAAAACAGTCTCGGGGAGAAATTAAACCATAAAGTTAATAATTGCCAAGTCTAGCATTTGAAACTAAATGTGCCTAATTCCAAAGACTTTGCTTTTAGCCACCCAGAACAAAAAACTGAAATGACTCCAGCAGCCGCAAGAACCAGCCTTCTAAGTTGTCTAGATAGCAAAAAGTACAGAAGTGCTACTCGGTGTCAGATTCCTGACTTTTGACTGTGGTCTAGATCCTACTTACACTGCAGTCATTTTTAAGCCCCACTGCATTTTGTGTGTGTGTGTGTGTGTGTGCTTGAGATTGCATTTCTGGCTTCATGCTTGCAATCAAAGTATCTTAATTAAATCCCTCTGTAAATTTGAATTTACTTGCCATCTGGAATGCAAGAGCAGTTCAGAGACTTTTAACTTAATTGGGGTGCAAGCCCTTTTGTTTGGACACAGTGCTGTTTGGCAGCCCTGGTCCTATTGCCTCTGTCTGGGATGAGCTTCCCTTCAGACTGCAGTCAGCAAAATGAGACATCAGGGAAAGTGCTGATGTCTGAAGCACAGCAACCCCAAACCACTTAATTAATACACAGGTTTAATGCATTTGGTAATTAAAATTTAATTCTTTTAAGATGTACAATAGAAACAACTCCTTTTGCAAGCATTTAATCCATTGTGCTGCTAAGAATAAAGTTGTAAAGGGAATTGAAATGGGGCTGTTCCTCCTTTTTAAGCATTAATCACACCCAGATCAGTAAAACGATAGCATGTGCTTAGCCCTAGCTGATTGATCACTATTCTTGCTGAGATTTGAGGCTTCTCTTCTAAGAGACAGCTCTTTTATCACAGAAATGCTGTGCATGCAGAGAAGCCCTTATAGAAATACAAACTATGGTATATCATTGGAATATAGATGACAGTTCAAGAAATTTGTTATCCTTCAAACAAGAGCAACAAATCAAAATAAAAACAAAATATTTCGTTATCAGGATTTAAGTTAGTAGATAGACTATGGTCCAAACCATATTTTCATCCTCCTGAGATTCTTAGGTTTAAGCAATTTACCAATTGAGTTCATATCACATCTGAAAAAAAATCTAGGAGTGCTTAAGTGGCTCAGTCCGTTAAGCGTCAGACTTCAACTCAGGTCATGATCTCACGGTTCGTAAGTTTGAGGCCCGCATCCGGCTCTGTACTGACAGCTCAGAGCCTAGAGCCTGTTTCAGATTCTGTGTCTCCCTCTCTTTCTTCCCCTCTCCTTCTCACATTCTGTCAATCTCTCTCAAAAATAAGTAAACATTCAAAAAAAAGTTTAAAAAAATCCAGTACCTGTTTAGTAAATATAGAGCCTAATGGAATTTTTGTTCCTAGATATACTTGCCCAAAACACATTTATAAAAAACAAAATCTTCCCTGTCAAACAAATTTGAGAAATACTGCCTTTAATATTCACTCTCTAAGAGAAACACAATTCACATTACCATTTTAAAGTTTGGAAAAAGTCTTGCAGTGTAACTAAGAAGAACAAACAAAAAAAAACTTTGTTAATTCTAATATTTTCAAACCTGTTTTAATGATTTAAATAAACACCATTTTTTTATAAATGTCTATTTATATCTGAGAGAGAAAGAGAGAGAAAGAAAGAGAGAGAAGGGGAGGGACAGAGAGAGAGAGAGAATCCTAAGCAGGCTCCATGCTGTCAACACAGGGCCCAACGTGGGGCTTGGACTCACCAACCATGAGTTCATGGTCTGAGCTGAAATCAAGAGTCAGATGCTTTAACCTACTGAGCCACCCAGGCACCCCATAAACACAAAATTTTTTATCTTGCAGTTCTCTAGGTATGTATGAAGTCTGATGAGGGTCTCACTAGGCTAAAAGCAGGGTATTGTCAAGGTATGTACCTTTCTGGAGATTGTAGGGAAGAATCCATTTTTTTTTTTACCTTTTCTAGCTTCTAGAATCTGTATGTATTCTTTGGCTCTTGGCCTCCTTACTCCATCTTCAAAGCCAGCCTCAGCAAATTGAATTCCTCTCATGCCACCATCCATCTGGCCCTGACTCCAACTGGGGAAAATGCTCCAGTTTTAAACACTCATGTGATTAGAGTGGACCCACCAAAATAACCTCCAACTCAAGGTCCTTAATCTCAACCACATGTGCAAAACCTCTTTTACCATTTAAAGCAAGAGATTCACAGGTTCTGAGAATTAGGACATGGATGTCAGGGGCCCGGGGTGGGGGGGCATTATTCTGTCTACTACATTACTGAAAACAATGCCCAATTATAGGAAGCTTCAGAAAGTTGTCATTTTGTATTTATTTTAATTTTTTATTAAATATATATTTATATTAAAATAAATTATAAAATTTATAAAATATATAAATATATAAAAATATTTTATTTATATAATAAATATAATTTGTTATATTAAATTTATATAATATATATAATTTATATATATTAATTAAACTTATTAAATTTAATAAATTTATTAAATTTAATAAATAAAATAAAATAAAATTTATATATATTAAATTAAATATATATATTTATAAATATAAATATTTATATTTCCCTAGCTTTATTGAGATATAGCTGACATACAACATTGTGTAAATTGGTTTTCAAAACAAAAACAAAAACAAAACAACAATCAAGTCAGAATTTATAAACAAGCCATTGGCATGGAAACTTCACTCCAATAATATAAAAAAAAATTTTTTTAAATAATCAACTCATGGTTAATAAACAAGCCATTGGCATGGAAAATTCACTCCAGTAATTATCCTAAAAATCTCAAGTTTTCAATATCTGAAAAGGCCTTTTTTTGAAAAAAAAAACCCTCAAATCAGTAGACAACCTTAAATGGTGGTAGAGAGAAACAAAATAGATCCCATATTAAATTGCCACAATTGCCAACCTTATACACCAATCCTATACTGGATAGGAAAGCTGTCTCTCGCACCCAACAAAAAGTATCCAGCACAAATGTCAATAGCGCCATTGTTGACAAACCCTGGTACAGGGGATGAATACTTGTAGAGCATATTCAAACACAAATGTTTGCCCAAGAATTAATTGACATATATGAGTCAAATAGATGCTGGTAGCACTGCCCATCCCCCAGGTGTGACAACAAAAATATCTCCAGATATTGCCAAATGTCCACTGCGGGCTCAAAATTGCCTGTAACTGAGAACCAGTACTCTGAACTTAAATATATAAACTCTGTTTAATGGAGTCACATTTAAGAAACAGCACAGAAAACAAAAGCCAGACACACTGCCAAACTGTTTGTAAAAAAATGAATGTATTTGTGATATATACTAGCTTCCATTTGTCTAGATGCATAATACACTAATAAAATTCAAAAGGAAATGCATATTCTGATGCTTGCTTTCCTTAAAATGTCCTTTTTCTCAGGAATATTGCCTGAGCGTGTAGGTGAAGTGAATAGGAAATGGAGATGGATGCAGGTGCAAAGTAACATTAGTCTGTCTTCTAATTCAGTCTTTTGAATAATCTGTACTTCTGTCTTATATCTAGCAAAGCAACGCTAGTAAAGACTTTTTATATGTAGTACCTTCTGTTGCCCCTTTTAAAGCTTCAGGCAGATGCTAATGTTGGATTGAAAAAAGTATGCATGATTGAATTGTATTCAAGATTGAAAGAAAGAAAATGATGTACACAAAACCTATTGTATATCAGTCTCTGAACGTTTTCCTCTCTCATGAAATGGAATCATTGTCTTCCATTTTCACTCCCACCACTCGAGATGGGATAACTCTAGTATCTCTAGAAGTTCCACCAATGACAAACACCTGAATTTTCAAAAAAAAAAAAAAACCACCAAAACAAAACAAAAAGCTACTGGAGTCTTGGGGCATCTGGATGGCTCAGTACGTCAAGCATCCAACCCTTGATTTCCGCTCAGATATCTCACAGTTTATGAGAATGAGACTGAGCCCCTCACTGGGCTCCAGGCTCAGCGTGGAGCTTGTTTGGGATTCTCTCTCTCCCTGTTTCTTCCCCTCCCCTGTTCACACAGGTGCATGCTCTCTCCCTCACTAACTCAAAGAAAGAGAGAGAGAGAGAGAGAGAGGAAAGAAAGCAAGAAAGCGAGAAAGCGAGAAAGCGAGAAAGCGAGAAAGCAAGAAAGCAAGAAAGCAAGAAAGCAAGAAAGCAAGAAAGCAAGAAAGAAAGAAAGCAAGAAAGAAAGATTCTTAGGGTCTTATGTGATTGAAAAGAGTCCTCAAATAAAACATACAGTAAAACTATCTTTAATGTTTCTCCTGATTGCCCAATTGATTACTGGCTTTTCTTTTTCTTTTTCCACTTCTTTTCTGGAATAGACTTGTTTTCAGTTTTCTAATCTATCACATGATCCAGTAATTATGTGCATTTATTTTGGCAATATAATAGCTTTTAAGATGGTAAAACCAGAAAGTTGGAATAAAACAATGTTATTAATCTTATGCCTAAATTCTATATACAGAAAAGTATATAGATTTGTGACCATTTGGTAAACGTCAAATTGAACAGTGTGAAATAATCCATTCTGAAACTTAGCAACATAGTGTTACTACAAACCAAGCTTCCTGTACTAGCCCTAGCCAATATAACACACAGTCAGAAAAGACCTGTGTAAACATTGGACTTTATCCAGTAATTACTACAGATGATGAGATGGCTTGCAATATGACATTTTTTATTCACATATTATGGCCCAAATGAGAACATCTGCCCAAATGCATTATGGGCATGCCATCTGCCGTTTGGCTGACACAACCTGCCTGAAAAAAAAGAGTAAAATAAAGTCTTCATGGAGATATGTACAAATGGAAATTTTAATGAAATAGGTCTATAATGTTACTAGTAAACTGAATAATAAAAATATCATTGCATTTTTCAATTTAACATTTGTCCTTCTCATCATTACTATCAAAATATGTCATTTCATTTATTTTGTGGCCACAAAGATTTTTCTGAATAGTTCCCAAATGCATAATGGCAGGTAAGCAAGACAGACTGTAGCTACAAAGATACTCTCGATTGGATAATAAATATGCATACCATAAACATCATGACAGATTGCACTTTCAAAAATAGCTGTGGTAGATCTTTCAGTACACATACCCTTGCTTCTGCAATATGACCTTGGTACTCCTCCAATTGGGAGATGGTGCCTATATCCATTCCCCTTGAGTGTGAGCAGGTGTGTGACTCTCTTATAATCAATAGCGATGGTAGCAGAGATGGGACAGGCACTGCATCGTTTCTGAGGCAGCTTGTATCTTGTTCACTGGAATATTTGCACTTGAAACCTTGAATTTGCCTGTAAGCTGCCATGACTTGAAGAAGTCAAGCCACTCAGAGAGGCCAAGGATTGGCACACTTAGACTTTGGGTCCTGCCTGCCCATGGGCAACATGTGACTGAACAAGCCATCAGGTGAGTACACCTCATCATCAAGTTACACCCTCCCTCCCAGCCATTGAGTCCTCTGGCTGAGGTGCCAGACATTGTGGATTACAGACAGATCATCCCCCCTACTCCCTTTAGAAATTCTTGAACCACAGGGGCGCCTGGATGGCTCAGTCGGTTAAGCGTCTGACTTTGGCTCAGGTCATGATCTTGCGGTTCATGAGTTGAAACCCCATGTCAGGTCCTGTGTTGACAGCTCAGAGCCTGTAGCCTGCTTGGGATTGTGTGTCTCCCTCTCTCTCTCTCTCTGCCCCTCCCCTTCTCTCTCTCTCTCTTTCTCTCTCAAAATTAAATAAACATTAAAAAAAAAGAAATTCTTGACCAACAGAAGCCATGAGCACAATAAAAGCTTGTTTTATACCAACTTACCAAGTTTGAGCTAGTTTGTTTCACAGCAAAAGTGACTAGAACAAATGGGCCAACCATAAGCAAACATTTTAATACGATGCTCACACTAAATTAAACAAGACAGCAACAAATCTATGGCTAGTATTAAACTTCATTGATTCTACATTTATCCAGAAAGTAAACTTTAAAATCAGATCTCTACAAATTTTGCTTTATTAATTATGCAGGTGGTAATTTTTTTATTAAAATGATTTTTAATAAATGATAAGCATTTCAAAGCCTGAATTTGTAAGTCAATACTAATTTTTAATTGCAGCTTTTTCTCTCAAAGATAAATTAACTGAAAATTGGTTGCCTTTTTATTGTCTTTTTATCCACACAAAGCTTTCATCAGGTCTCTGGGTAAAATGAGTCACTTCGGTTTCCCTCCTAGAGTACAAAGTCAAAAGAAATATGTTAGGCCATATTTCAGCAGAGAATCCCCCAATTGCTCTCTGAGTATCTAACACTACAGACAGTGCATCAATAGCAGCACTTGGCCTCTGCAAAAGTACTCCATGTTCATAATGCCTTTAAATTACTTCGTTCCAGGATTTCCTTTTCGTAGACTGATGACCCTGAGACTTTAAAGCTATTTAGTATGTGTCTTTAGTCTGACATTGCTTAGCAATTTAAACTAGGCTCAGAAGGACTAGAATCAAATCTAGTAGTCTCCTACCAAGTAGCCTACTCCCAATAGCCCCTTCCCAAGACTGAAATATTGAAGCCTAAAGGCTCAGTCTGAAAGAACAATTCTAGTCAAAATCATTGTTTCCATGGCTGCCTTTCTAATGCTGATAACCTGAGAAGATCCAATTGCAGACGATGGCTCAATAACTAACTTCTTGGCCCCAGTGTTCCATGAGTAACATGATTTAGCCAAACTCAGTGGCTGTATATTTATATCACCAGGTTGTTTCTCTAACAACCTCAAAGAGCTTCCTTTGTGTTTTATCATATTTAAATTTAAATTATTCCTGGAGGATGTGTTGAGAGTGGATAGTATTAGTTGAAGGCAAAAGTTTGGGGAATTAGTGGAGAATAACCTCTTCTCTCCTGGCTCAGGTTTCACAATGGAGGAAGTTCAGCTAGAATAACACTCCTGGCCTCTTGTCCCACCCTCTCATTCCCTCCTCTCTGGAGAGGAATAGGTAAGAAACTTTATTGGGTGGGGTGTGGGGGGGATGGTGTATGGTCAGTGTATCCACAAGGTAAATAAATTCTGGGTTCCTCCATGCCATTGGGTTAATTAGCACACATTCCCCCAAGGGAAGATTGGAGACGTCACAAACTTGGGGACTGTGACTGGGTGAGTCCAACATATTAACATACTAACTTGCTTTCTTTATCATTCTGTTGATGCCACTTTGATCTTTTCAACCTGACTTTTATCCTATCTCTCATTTGGTTCCAAATTCTGATGGGGAGCAGGGACATTACAAATGGTCCCTTCTAGGGTCAACAGGATGAACAAATATGTCAGTCTAATTCTCTATAACACAACAATACACACTACAGATCTGCTAAATGCTTCTCCTAAGTCTTTCATTCCCCATTATTAATTTAATGTTGTCCTTTAGACTGCAGCTATGCCCTACTATATTCTGAGGTCCATGTGCCTGCCCACTATTACATCCCAGTCTGCTTCTCTCATCCTTCCCAAATTCAGCGTCTGCATATCTCCATCACACCATCTCTTATACAGACTTGACTTTTCTACCATCAACTTTAAGCTCTTAGAGGACAGTAAACACATCATTCTCATTTTTGTCCCCTATATTTAATGCAGAATATTAAATATAGAAGGCATGCCACAAACATTTGTTAATTCATTTTAGGCATGAAGGATGAATTCTAAAGCTATCTCCCCAAGTTCCCTGTCCCCTGGTCAGTCAATCAAATACTAACTATTCTAACTACTGCTATGAAGGGACTTTGTATATGGAATTAAGGTTACTAGTCAGCTAACTTTACCTAGATTTACCTAGATGGAGCCAGTATGGTCACATGAGCCCTTAAAAGCAGACAAAAAAAAAAGCAGAAGAGGCAATCAGAAATACAGTGCAAAAGTGGTAGTCAGAGGAGATTGGATGCAAAAGGGAGGTCAAAGAGAATTAAAGCATGAAAATGATTCAGTCCACCGTTGTGAGTTGAAGATAGAGGAAGGCGGCCATGAGCCAAGGAATTTGGCAGCTTTTAGAAGCTGAAAATGACCCGCAGCCAACAGCCAATGAGGAACCTGGGGCCCCAGTCCCGCAGTCATGCGGAACAGAGTTTTGCCAACATTCCAACAGAGCCCAGAAGTGGATTTCTCCCTGCAGCCTCTAGAAGAGAAATCAGCCTTGCTGACATCTTGATTTGGCCTCATTAATCCCATGGCAGAGAACCAGTTAAGCCAGGCTGGACCTGCACTTTCAGCCATTACTGTTAGTAAATGGGTGGGCTTTTTTTTAACTGCCAAATCTGTGGTAGTTTGTTATAGCAGTGATAGAAAACTCATACAGAGGGTATTAGCCAGAATAACAATCAATCATAACACGTGTAGGCTGCTATATTTAAGGGGACACTTAAGATAAATACAGAGATCACCAATGACGTCAAGACCATGATATAGCCCCAAATCAGGGCTCATCATCCTTGCTGGGAGACCCTCTTAACTTCCTGTCAGAATATTTGCTAGAAGTCTCATAATTATTGTAGCAACTTGAATATGAATATGTTCATTGTGAGACTGTATTCTAAGATGGTGCCTAAGATCCCCAAGCCCTGTGCACATCCTCTCCTCTGGAATGTTGGTGAAACCTATAAATATAGAGGGGTAGTTACTTTCGATTATGTTACATCATGGAAGATCCACCATAGCAGGCTGGAGTGGGGTTTCCCACTGACTTTAAAGAAATAAGCTATCATGAGAAGGCAGTGTGGCCGGCATCTGAAGGGGGCCTCTAGGAACTAACAGCAACCCTCCCTGTCCTGTAGTCAGCAATTAAATAGGCACTTCTGTCTTATAACTGCAAGGAACAGAATTCTGCCAACATTCGTGATGAGCTTGGGAAATGACCCTGAGCTCCACATGAGAACCTAGCCCTGGCCTACACATTGATTTCAGCCCAGTGAGACCCTGAGGAGAGGACTCAGTTGAGCAGGGCTCACACTCTATAACTCAGTACTGTGTGAAGATAAATAGGTGTATGTTAAGCCATGAAGTTTGGGGTGATAATCTGTCATGCAACAGTATAAAACTGATACAGATTTGTTTATTTAGTAGAAGGCTATCATTTTATAGGTGATGATAGGTAGAGCAAACACCCTTCAAAGACAAAACTGCTGTTAAGTTGTAGCATTGGGACTAAAAGCCACATTTTGGTTTTGTGCTTCCACGTTTTACACAGCTATTCTCTGTTGAATGGATTATTCATATATTCCAAACCATTCTACAGTCTGTTTGATCAAACTTCATAAATATATTTATTACACTACGATACCAATAAGTCATACACACTTGTATATACACAAAGAGACACACAATTACATACATATTGTCTCATCCCAGTTAGCCAGCTTCCTATAAAAGGACAACCTAACTCACTGGAGAGTCACTTGGGACCGTGGGTGGTATTAACTTTTACAAAATGGTGCAATTCTACTCAAGGAATTTTTAGCTTTTGAATATGTGTAACTGAGTTGATATTCTCATGAAGATGTGAATTGCCACATAGAAGTTTAGATACCCCTTGCCTACTTAGACTTTGTAGCATTAAAGTAGCTCAGGATAGCTGAGAGACTGGACCTTCTGCAGTGTTCATAAGCAAAAGGAGAATCTTCATGTAGACAGGTCCACGAGATTCCTTCTCTCAAAAAAAAAAAACTTTAAATTTATGTAAATGTTTAATAGATACGGTTATCGATAGGTAACATCCACTGGTGTGAACACCAGGGCCACAGAGCCGCTGTGCACACATCCCAAGCACAGGCTTCTTCCATCAGCAGTTAGGTGTAGGAGCATATGTACAAAGATGGTCCTTTCAGTGTCAGGACCCTTTTTCCTGAGACTGACCATGACCGCCAATTACCCTGCCAGATGGAATAACAATAAACAAAGGCAAGAGAAAAATTCATCTTAAAAGCACAGCTTTCCTTTTCTTGTTTTTCTCTTCAAATGTCATTAAAGCTGAATCCAAAATCTGACTCTTATGGTTATGTTTTACTTTTATAAATCAGTAAGAAATTAAACAGGACAGGGAAACAAATGCAAACAGAATGTTCAGCAAGGAAAAAATAAATTCTCTAATTAGAAAGCAGGAAAGCCAGTTATTAACAGCAAAACTACTCACTCCAAGCCAAAAAAAAAAAAAGCCTGCTTTTAAAATAAATTGGTGACTTTATCCCATGATTAACAAGTGGGTAAGGGAGCCCTATCTGAACTTTTTCGCCTTGACAGCCAAGATTCTGAAGTAAGATTTAAACCTGCGGTACATGTGAAATAAATTTCCATTTCAGTGTTGACAATAAGTACAAAAACAGACATATTTGGGGGTTGATAGAAAGATTTCACTGTCAGCAAGTAAACTGCTCAATTGTAGGGAGTTTCAAAATAAAATGACATGTGAACATTATAAATGTAAGTAATGTAAATGTCCACAGAAGTAAATACTTCTTGGACAAAGAAGGAATGATCCAACAAGGAAATTTACATAAATAGGAATATTTGGAAGCTGGTTTATATGGCCTCACACCTCATCAATTTCTCAATATGAGATGTACTATATCCATTTTCCAATTAAAGAATATTGTATGCATGTGCATACATACAAAAAAACCTCTGCAAAATCTCTGCAAAAATCCCCAACTTTTTAATTAAATTTTATTCTATCATTTCTCTTAAATCTTAGAAAATATTCTTCTATATGTATAAAAATTACATTAAGTGGCACTGCTACATTCCCTAAGGGATCTTGAAAGAAGCATTTAGTTATTTCAAAATGATATTTTTAAAAAAGATAGCTTTTTAAGGTACTTATGCTTTTCATGAGATTTTTAATTAGGTTTCTGGAGACATAAAGTGTATCTTTGATATGAGTTTGGTTGCTTAGGAAACAAATTAAAAGTATCCATTCTTAAATGTTTAAAAAAATCTACCAAAAAAACCCCACAAAAAACAGTAGTACCAATGTGTGTCACAGATTTGGGAACAAAATGATAATTTACTTGAAGTTAGCACAAACCATGACAATCATCATCATTGATAATAAATGGGATATATCTTCATGATGTGATATCTTCATTGATAATAAATGTGATATCTTCATGATGTAGCTGACTAAGGAACATGCTTTCCTTATGTGGCTTCCTGAAAAATAGTTACCAGAAGGCCCCAACAGATTTCCCTTTCTGTTTCAGTGTTCACACATGGGATACACGCCTACCCCTAAACCAATCTCTGGCAAAAGGGGATCCCTGCTGGTTTAGATCAGTCATAATACATCACTTGAAGCTGAGAAAGGAGCCTACTTTCCTGAGCATGTGCTCACCAACATAATAATGGGAAAAAAAACTGCATTTCAGAAAGAAAGAAGGGAGAAGCTATCAGATAGGACAGGTGTTAGCTACACTCATTTATTTACACATCGGCTAAGACTCCTTCATGCTACAATAGCAGAGTTGAGTAGATGTCACAGAGATTGTATATTTAACAAAAGCTACATTATTTACTACCTGGCCCTTTGCAGACTCCATACTATAATTAGGAGAAGAAAATAATTGACATTATGTCTACAAGCCATCCTCAGAAAGACTTACTACTTTAGAATCTTGTCTTTTTATGTAATGAATTTAGCCAGTTGTTAATTATTCAACAGATAATTGGGAATACAGTTGGAATAAAGAAGAACAAGAAGTGTCATGAGGACAGACAACTAACATTTGGAGAGGAGATAGGTGTGGAAGACTAGGCACTTTCAAAATGACCATAAGCCTTCCCTAGAATAGCTTGTTGACTCTGCAGCATACATCATGCCTGTTCTCTGTGCCCCTGTAACCAAACAGAATGTTACTGTAACAAAGTTACTCTTCCAAGTGATTTTTAAGCTCAAACGCAGGAGGCAGAAGAACTCAAATTAAATCCCGTCTAGTAACATAGCACCAGAGAACAGTAACATATTTAAAACATATGACAACTGTTTTCCAATGCTAAGAACATGAAGCCCCTTTCCCTTTGCCAAGTAGAGTACAGAAGGCCAAGAAGTTGAAGCTAAAAGGATCAGAAAAGGATTGGAAAAAATGATGAGTCACTGTTCTCCCTCTTCCAAGATCCCCAAACACTAGCAATTTGAGAGGAAGAAGGTAGACATTTCAGGTTTGATCAAAATAATATTAATCAGAAATGCTAGAAAAGCCAACAAGCTGCAAGTAATTTTGATGGAGCCACGGATTCCAAAACATTCTTCTTTACAACAGCTGATAGAAGAGGATAAGAAAAAGGCTTTCTTGGTGTAAAAGAGATCAGAGACATAAGCAAACAATGTGTAGGTACAGTGCACTAATCAAATTCCATCCCTGTTTTAAAACTTTTCTTGATGTGTACAGGATTATTTTCCACGCTCACAGTCACTTAGACTCATTCAGACACAACTCTGAGTACTAGGTTGAGAGGCATGGGAGCCATTAGTGCATGTGTGTGTGTCTAAGTGTGCATGAGTGTAAAGCTCTTTCTCAATCCATGGAATCATCACAAAGTGAAAGGAAAATTAGCCATCATCTGGCTTCTTTGATCAATAAACACATTCAAACCAGACTCTCAGGCTCCAAACTGGGAGCTTCTGAGATACTTTATGAAGTCTTAGAAACACAGTGATATATTTCATAAAACTTGGCAAAACCCAGGCTTTCTTGCTCGAACACATTGACTCCGAATGAGATAGTTTACTGCCTCTCTGTAGCAGTTCCTCTCTATTCTGCACTATCAAACCAAGCTTTAAGAAAAAAACACCTTTTGGATGTCTGTCACTCCTCATACAGGTTTAAGATGAACTCAACATCATACTGTCCTCTGCTTTTAATTAACAGTATTATAGAAGCATTCTATTTTACTGAGTTAAACATTTTCCGTTAATCCACAAAATGTATTTGTTGTAAATAAAAGCAGGGTTTTAACAAGATAAAGATCACTACTTTAAGTTTCTGTTACTGTAAATAATAACTTAATTTAAATAAAGTTATTTATGATATGTCATTATGTCATTTATAATTGACAGGCAAATGATTTATTTCCAAAGCTTCAAAGTTACACTTTTTTCACTTAAAAGCAAAACTGTTTTGCACCTTTACTTTGTTAATATGATTCTGAATATATTCAGAATATATTTGCTTTCTTTAAGGCTTTTTATCTTTTCTATTACAGAATTCCTCAGTATTCTTTCTAAACTCATTTAGGAAGCATGCCTTCCTGAATTCAATAATACTGTAAAAAGAAAAATGAAAGCATCTTCATACACTCAAGAAAAGATGGCGTTTTCCTTCTAACCTCCAGAGAAGGAAGAGGCGAGAAGAAAGGTAAACATTTTACATAACAAGACCTGATATCTAAAATGTGCTTTCCAGAGAAATACTTACGAAAGCTTGTTGTGTGATGGAATGTTTAAGTGGGATCTCTGTGGTCTATGTGTGAATGTAAATCACCTTAAGGTAGGCACTTACTGAAATTGCTTTATGTGATGTAGACTAGAAATCATTGCAAGTGACAACAACATAAGTTCAAAGCAAACCAACTTCCATGTAAACGTGGCCTTAAGGTTAGTTGCGTATGTAAAATCAAGAGTGATAACTGGAAAAAGCTGCACTAATTCTCCTAATGGCAAAATTAAATTCCTCTATTGCTTTACATTAATATGATATTCCACATAGCATTTCAGTTCCTTAAGCTAAGACATTAACAGAGGACATTTCTGTAAGTGGCACAATGCAATGTAATAATTTTCAAATATAAAGAACTGTCTTCTCAGATATCAAGTAACTCTGGTGTGATTTTCTTTACTATGAACAACTGCAAAAATTTTAAATAAAACAGTCTTTGCACAGAAACAGTCTTTGTGCTGTTCCATCAGAGATGATGTTATTGATCATATGCAAGCCTTCTAACTGAATACAAGCAAATATCTTCCAGATAAGTCTGGGTTGCCATCAAATTGCTAGATCAGTGTTACAAGTCCTGATGATCTTAGTTATGTTATTGTCTCAATATAGTCATTTAGGTTTTGTTAGAAAAGTTCATGGAATTATAATGCTTCAGTATGAAAAGAGAGGGGGAAGGAAATATTCAACTATAGTGAATAAATGTTGAGTACATAATTTTGTAAAAGACTGACCTAATTGATATCCATAAGCAAGAAATCATTTTTCATCAATTGGATGTTATTGGCTGTATAGCCAAATAAATACAAATTGAATAATAATAACAGCCATAATGATATGATAATGATTATATATCATTAATCACGTTCCAGACATCATACTAAATGACTTACATATTTTAAATCATTTTATCTCAAAACAACACTAGGGAGTAGGAGCTATTATTATTCTCATCTTATGGATAAAGACACCAAGACCCCATTGAGTTTAAGCAACTTGCCGAAAGTCACACAGGTAATATTTGGGAAAACTAGGATTCAAACTCCAATCATCTCGCTCTAGAATCCATGTACTTAACCATAAACATTTTAAAACGACCATTCACTTGTGATAGTAATTAACAGAAACAGTTAAGGGACTTCATCTCACTACATTAAAAGCACTACTAGCCATAAAAATTAAAATCATGAGAATTTCTCATGAATTTCATGAGAATTTCATTAATCTCATAATTAATGAGATGAAGGGGGTGTTGGACAAATAGATACTGGAGAAATATTGGATATTGCAGAAAAGTAAAAAGGATCAACTAACATAAACATGTCAGCTGAATACATACATAGCTACAGTATTCCTCCCCCTTGACTGTTTAATATGTATGGAGTAACTTAGGGGTGCTTAGCTTGGAGAATGTGCTCCTAGCACTTAGTCCCTTGACAAATACCATATTTATGTAACTATCAATTCATTTATAAAGTGTTTTTCCCTAGGGTTTACTAGGAGTCAATCAGTATTATCCACTGAAAGAGAACGCAAATATGGAATGGGAAGATGGGTAAGTTAATCAGGCTGTCAGAATTGCTGGATCCTTTGGTTTTAGTGAAATCTTAACTACAGTTCGGTTATGTTTCTCCTACTCTGAAATATATTTATACTGGGTATCTAAAACCTTAGGAATTTCTATATTTGAGCCTCTCTAACATAGAGATGTGAAAAGCACTCAAGTATTCTGCAACCATCAAATGCAAAGTAGATCCCGGTCAATCAGCCAGCTGTGTTTATCATATACTTGACCTAGGCATTCAGCCAACTATCGTCTGCATATATTTGTCAGAAAATCATATAACACCTGATGATTCTTCCAGCATATTTGCATATCTATTTAATAAGAAAAGACCATTTGAACACCAAGGAACTCCATATTTGGAAATTCTTGGAATAGAAAATGGGTGGTAGGAAGTTGAGAAGGAAGAGAACCTCAGTGCAAGTGGACACAAAGTGGCCTCACAGGGTGATATACTTAGGTGGATTTACCATGATCTGGAGTTTGGCTTCAACCTCTCAAGTCCAGAAATTTAGACTTAATACTATACCCCAAAATAAGTGATAAAATGACTCTAACTAAATTCTCACAAAACAGGTGTATAATTATTAAGGTACCTGGGTGGCTCATTCAGTAAAGCATCTGACTCTTGATCTTAGCTTGGGTCTTGATCTCAGGGTTGTGAGTTCAGGCCCTTTGTTGGGCTCCACACTGAGCGTGAAGCCTACTTTTTAAAAAAGGAATATTAACTTATTAATTTATAGCTGAAGATACCACCTCTAATGTCCATATTTCCTCCAATATTTATAGCCAATAATTAGATCAGGAGGCTGATTGATGGCACTGAATTAAGGCAAAACTCAAGGATTGACATGGGGAGTATTTTACTCAAACCATGATGAGGTCTAAAGAAATACATCTGCCCACAGCAAAGAACACACTTTGCTCATGGATGAGTTGAGACCCTGAATGCTGCATCTCTCTTCCTGGACACTGCTGGAGCTGAAAGTCTAAAATTGGACTCTCTGAAAGGACCTTCTCTGTACAAACCAATCCACTTATTTAACTACATTTTTCTAAGTAGGTCTAGAGAATATGATTTTTATTCTCAATAGACTTTGATTTTTGTTTTATTTTGTTTTACTCTCAAAAGCAAACATGTTTCTATTATCTCTAAGTTCTTTGGAGGTACCTTCTTACAACCCTCATTATTCATACCCCCTTATATGATGTGATTGATATATAAGGTTAAGGAATTCAAGTTTGATGTAAAGTCCAGGTCAATTCACAGAAAATCAATTATACCTCGGCAACTGCCATTGGCTCCATGCAGGCTAGTCAGAGTCAATGCAATTTCTTGAAATGTTTCTAAGTTTTCGCCCTCAGTTTGTTTCTCTGGCTGCATTTCTCTTGTTGATCTATAAATGTGTGCGTTTCCTCTAATATCATATTACCATTTTCCTTTTTCTTACTACTGTTTCTCAAGGAAGATCTCTTCCAATCACTACATTCATAAAGGTGATCTGTATTTCACACACCTTTTCCCAGCATTTAAAAATATCTAGAGGGAAGTTTTCCATGCATAGCATGCTATTACCTCCAACTGCTAATCTCCAACATTCACCATTTTCCTTTAAAGTCCATAAAATTCAATCATCCTCTGTGTTTCCCACTTCTTTTTTTTTTTTTAATTTTTCTTTAACGTTTATTTATTTGTGGGACAGAATGAGACAGAGCATGAACGGGGGAGGGGCAGGAGAGAGGGAGACACAGAATCGGAAGCAGGCTCCAGGCTCTGAGCCATCAGCCCAGAGCCTGATGCGGGGCTCAAACTCACAGACCTCGAGATCGTAACCTGAACTGAAGTCGGATGCTTAATCGACTGAGCTACCCAGGTGCCCCTGTGTTTCCCACTTCTAATGTTCGCTCTATTCTCAGACACTAAGACAAGGACACTCAGAGAATGTCTTTTCTCTACTGTTATCCATTCCATTCCAGGGTATAATGTTGTGGGTTTTTTTTTTTTAATTTTTAATTGTTTTTTAACGTTTATTCGTTTTTGAGAGACAGAGACAGAGTGAGAGGGGCGGGGCAGAGAGAGGGAGACACAGAATCTGAAGCAGGCTCCAGACTCCGAGCTGTCAGCACAGAGCCCAGTGCGGGGCTCAAACCCACAAACCGTGAGATCTTGACCTCAGCCGAAGTTGGATGCCCAACCAACTGAGCCACCCAGGTGTCCCAGGGTTTTTTTTAATTTTTTAAATTCTTTTTCACATATTTGATGGGGCTATGGAAATATCTTCTTAATTATACTCCTTATTTTCAGTATCTCTATATTTGATTTTATTTTATATACTTCTGCTAAATTATTCCTAAAACACAGAGATGATAAAACAACCTTCCCATAGAGAAAATTTCAGTAGCTTTAAACCTCACCTACTACCATTAAAGTTCAAAGGTCCCTGTGATTGCTCCAAACCCATCTTTCTGGGTTCATCTCCATTACTTTTCCTTACTTGATATTCTTCATTTTATGCTTGGTGCATTGTTCTACCTCATGATTTTGTCATTATCTGAAATATCCTGAACTCCAAGTTGGGTTAATCCAATAACATCTACGGAAAATAATTCTATTTGATGGCAGTATCGAAATAGCTCATGTCAGGGGCTACTGGTTGGCTCAGTTGGTTAAGTGTTCAACTCTTGATTTCAGCTCAAGTCATTATCTCCCGGTTCATGAACTTGAGCCCTGCATCAGGCTTCACGCTGACAGTGTAGAGCCTGCTTAGGATTCTCTCCCTCTCCTTATCTACCTGTCTCTCCCTATCTCTCTATCTCTCTCTCAAAATAAATAAAATTTACAAATATATAAATAAATAAATAGCTCATGTCATACTCAATGTAGACACCTAACATGAAGCAACAAATACCTAAGTCTTTACATCAAATTCACATTTTCAAATGTGAAAAAAGTACTCCAATATAGGAATATTAACAAACAGATGGTTATTTTACTAAAATGTAGGAGCTCTGAAAGTACCATTAAACCTGAAACATATAAAGGAAAGTAATTCAGGTTTACCTTTCCTTTAAGATTCATCTCAAATATTCTAGGTTCCATGCTCCTTTCTTAAGTTCTCTCATCCCTCTTCCCCATCAACTGTCTACTCTCATCAACTAAAATTCAACTCTACATCTAGAAACTATATATTTCTTTATCAATATAATTCTAGCAATTATTATAATTTCTTAAATTATTTTAGTCATTTTTACATATATCCCATGTACATATATCCTATATACCTCTTATACTTTAAAGAAGCTTAACTTAATATATTAATGTAATTAATTTATGTAATTATATATATAGTTATTACTGTAGTATATAATTATATAAACATATACATGTACACAGTGTATACTTATATGTTCTATATAATTATATACACATGCATATAGCTCCATCAATACCACCACCATTACCAACTTCCCACATTACTAACAGACAGAAAGAATGTAGATTAGTAAAGTCCCTCCTGCAGTCCCATTGGCTGACTCTATTTTTCAAGCTTTTATTATACTGAGAAATTTTCTAATTCTGGAACAAGCAGTGAACCATGTGGAAAGACTCTCAAGGTAATATTCAGTTTTCATGCTTCATATCTTCTCTTCCACCTCAATGGAATGGGTCCACAAGGCCTCTTCATATAATTTTATAAGCTGTATGGCAAGAGGAATATTGGCAAACTATTGGCAAAGTCAAACAGTAAACAGTGGTACATAAAAAGGGTTATATATTTGACATATATAAAATTCTAAGCTTATAGAAAGGATAACAGTCCTGTTTACTACCATCCCCTTTGTGCATATTATAGGCCTTTTAAACTTTAGGGATTATCAAGTTTACCCCTTCATTTTGTAAAAAAGTGATTGAGGTTTAAAGACGTTAAGTAAATAGTCCAAAAATCAAGAAGCTAATTATCTATGTTCAAGATCTTTCATTCCTTTTCAATCTCCCCATTTACTCTCAGATCCTAGAAAAAGTATTCTAAGAGAATGGATTCGAAAAGGATGTTCTTTTCCCAGAAATCTAACCATTTTTATTAAATTAAGCTGGGAAGTCAAAGATAAGAGAGACATTTACTAACACTTTGTTTCTGTGAATTTAAGCAGTAGAAGATGGAAAAGTGCAATGAGATAAGGAAGAAGAAAGAGATTGGGACAAATAATTTAATTGGATAACAGAGCCCTTTTTAGCACCATATGATAGCACATGTGATAGTTCCTTAGTTTTCTCTAGTATTTAGAGTCATTAAGTATTGGTACAGTTTCTCGGTCCCATTGCTACCCTTTTTTTCCTACGAATTCTGGTCATTCAAGTACAGTTTAATTAATAAATATAATTAACATAAAATAATACACAGCACATACAACAAACATTAAACTTCTAGCCTGGAATACACATTGACTTTTCATAGATGTTTTTAGCTACAAAACTCATTGTCATTATCTGTAATCATTGATCCTTTATTTAGCTTTCTAAATGGGCTTGCAAAACCTCAGGGTACCAGAATTTAGCTTCCCAATTTTTCCAGGACTCCATTGCAGTGAATCTTGTATGCAGTCGGGAGGTCATGCTCAGTTCTGCCTGGGATGAGCCATTAACTATTACATTGCCTTTCTATTGGCTCAGCCTCTGCTCTCAGGTTGCTTGGGCTGTGAACTTTCATGTCTCAAATTCCAATAATACATTTTATAGCACATAACCCTCTAATTTCACCCCAAATCAGGGGAGCTGTATCAGTTTCATTGATAGCTGCCATTTGTTTTTCATTTTCTTTTTTTTCCTTTCTTTCTTTCTTTCTTTCTTTCTTTCTTTCTTTCTTTCTTCTTTCTCTCTTTTTTTTTCTTTCTTTCTTTTTTTTTTGCCATAGAGTCAGTTTCCTCTCCTATAGTTTCTCTAATGGCTCTTGACCTACACAATCAGTCCTCCTCCGTTGCCGACACTCTATATCTTTTCCCTAAATCACAGTCTTATTATGCTTGTAATTTCCAGAGAATACAGAAATTCCTACCTATACTGTTGAACATCAGATTCAACTATGTTTTTCTACATATAACTGCCATATGACTGCAATTAGACACAGGTTTTTTTTGGATATAAACACATGTATGAACAGATTCCCATATTTTATTCACAGACTTGTACACACACACACACACACACACACACACACACCAGCCTGGTTGTTACATTATTATCTTCCATGAAATAACATTAAAGGAAATAAAGTAAAATTTTACCGAAACTATTTTTAGCCTTTTCATTTCTAGTGCAATTGCACTTAAGTCCGTCCATGCCTGTGTCTGTGAACGGGAGCCCTGCTCAAAGTAATGAGGCATCGGCTCCTATTTGATATATTCCTAGGGTTTGGCTGAGAGCATTTCATCAGAGATGAACTGCACCTAATGCAATCACCAGAATTAAAGCAGTTAAGAAAATGTAGCTCCTTGCCAAGAAACTCTGCTGTATTGTGCTCTCCTTCGCTTGCCATTCCAGAAAGTATGCAACTAGTACTAATAAGTCGCTGGCTGGAGTTCCAGAGAGAGCAGCAGGAATAAAAATGCTGACCTCGGTACATTAGTCCTCACTTTACAATCCATGAAATTCTCACTGATTGATCTACAAGGCAACGTACCCATCCACTCCATTACTGTTCTTTCCAAGAGCCTTTTAGGAACTTGCAAAATCAATATAATTCTGTAAATAAAGTAAATTTCTATCAATATGACTATAAATATGATAACAGAAAAACTTGTCATATTTTAACTGATGGTAATTTAAACCAAAGGTGGGGGGCGGTAATTCTATCATGAAGATCGAATTTTACTTCAAAAAAATAATGTAATTACTATAAAAATAAGCTAGGTATTACATCAACTGAAGTTTAATTAAAGCTCTTTAAGATTCCATATATTAAGTTAAAGATGTATGAAAACATTTCCCTACCTTGGGCTTATATGTGATCAAATTCCAAATATATACAGATACGGAAGAAATCGAATAAACGGGTACTTTTCAGTGGAAAATAGAGTAAGGGACACTTTTTTCGATTGGTTGTAATTTTGGAAGTATTGTAAAGGAAAAAAATGATTCAGAATATAAATTGTTGTATATATGGGAAAATAATTTATTTTAATGACGAAGTTGTATAACAAAATGCTTTTTCATACAAAAAGTGAAATTGAACCTGACAACACATCTTTTAATTCATGCATAATTACTCAGACAAAATTATTTTTTCTTGGAGTTTTTATATTTAAATTCTCAGCGACAAATTGAGTTTTTGCAATTTTACTCAGCAAGAGAATGTTCTTCCTGCGGATAAACATAAAAATACACACTGTATCTTTATACATGAATGTATAATGGGGGAAGATGTTCATACTCACAAGTCAGCATAATGGTAAAGAAATGGCCATCTAAATGAACCATTTCTCCTAGAAAAGCCAGCACTTCCAGGTGTATTAGAAAGGGATACACGCACGCGCACACACACACACACACACACACACATACACCTATATACTATGATTGTCTTTTTTGTTTTGTTTTGTTTTGATGTGACTCATTCATCCCATTGTCATTTTTTTTAATGAAGTACATTTACGCCTTTCAAGCAAATGCGACACTTTTTCCACAGGTGGATGACAACTTTACTTAGGAATGTCATTCATAGATCATTTTAGATTTACAGCCCCAGAGCCTAGAAGGTTGAAAGTAAAACTCTCTCGAAGAATAAAGAATTTTGGGTTGAGAGAGGTAATTTAAGAGAATTTAGGAAGAAAAACCTTGACCATCAGGGTGGATTATTAGAGAAAGTCGCCTGTTGAAGTGCTGTAAGTAGGGAGACATAAGAAAAGATATTTCACACATTCAACTTGAAGTAGTTGGCTGTGTTGCAGTTCTCATCTATTATCCTGAATTTCAATTTTAAAATGCTCATAAAAACAGCTAGTTTGAGCTGGCTTCTTTAGAGGAGGGAAATAACGAAGAAAAAGTTGGGTGGAGGGAAAACAGCCTATCCCAATGGCAGAAGGATAAGCGAAAATACTGTGGGAGAAGAAATTCAGAATTACAGGTGCTTCGACGACACAATTGCCCTGAAAACCCTAAGATAATGAAGAGGGTGCTGGTTTTACACCGTACGTGGGCAGAGAACTTAAGCCATTCCATTTTAGTGGATATTGGAAGAGACTTGGGGCTACTCAGGATACTCAAAACACCCATCATTCATCTTTAGCACTGGAGATACCAAGCACCAGCCATTGCCATCTTATAAAAGCTGATAATTTAGTGTGATGCAAATGTCAAATGAGATGAATGGAGAATTTTTTTTCTATGCCTCATAATAAGTGGCATTTGGAGTTCAAGTTAAGCACATCTAATTGGATTATCACATTGAGACAGAGTATACAATGTGCCTGTCTTAATTCTGGCTGCTATAATAAAATACCACAGATTTGGAGGCTTAAACAATAGATATTTATTTCTCATAGTTCTGGAGACTGGGAGGTTCGAGTTCAGGATGCCCAGCATGGTCTAGTTCTGGTGAAGGCTTTCTTCCTGCCTTCTAAACAACCCACTTCTTGCTGGGTTCTCACATGGCAAAGAACGAAGGAGCAAACTCTCTGATGTCTCTTTTCAAAGAGATACGAATTTCATCATGAGGACTCCACCATTGTGACTTCATCTAAACCTAATTACCTCTAAAGGCCCCACCCCTAAACACCACCACACTGGAGGCTAGGCTTCATATAAACTGGGAAGGACATAATTCAGTTAATAGCAGTGCCTCAAAATAAAAACTACTTACACATTTTTATTATCCATATATATGCAATATACATATACATAAATGAGCATACATATGTGCATATATGCAACTTCTTTATGAAGGATATCTGCTTCTCTGTAAAAACTCTACACAGCTTATATTTTACACACTTTCTGCCCCAGCACATATATACACACAAACGTACACACTTGCACACAAATGCAGGATAAACTACTAAGTGAAAATGTAAATTGTAACAATTTTTCTGGGGAGGCTCAAGGTTCAGACAAAACACTAGGAGGTGGTTTTTCTTACAGTAAGGATTAGCATTCATCTAAGAAGTGATTCTCCCCATCCCCAGACTGAATATGGTATATAGAAAGTGTTTTTAAATAAGATATACACAGTGAACCTAGACATGGTACAAGTTCCTTCTGAGTCAACTCTGTAATGAGGTCCAACTGTCTTAACCTAAACACTGCAACTGCCCCCAAAACCAAAGATAATTATTCATTAAGAATAGAGATGAATCCTAATTCCAAACCAAAGTATTTTAATACTGTGCATTTCATTCTTCTTCCGTGATGTTGAAGAATACAAAGTTGATTGTATTTGTGTGAGTAAATCTAACATACAAAGGAGATAAGCATTAATGCAGAGATGATATTTTAGAAATTATTATTCATCTATTAATTCTTTCAGCAAATGCTTATTGAATGCCTACTATGTCTTGAGTACTATAGGGGGTACAAGGAAGACAAAAATGGAGAAGTTGTACCTGTTCTCAAGCACTATCTGGTCTTGTATTATTGAGAGAGAACTCCCTCTAACAGAGCAGTGTGTTGCACTGTGATAGAAGTAGAATGGACTGTTGTGACATCTTAAAGAATATTGCACTTCAGATGAGATTTCCAAGAAGTCTTGCCTGATGCAAGAGATGCCTAATGCATCATATGCAATTCATATGATGATAGCATATGAACTGGGGATGGAAGAAGATGTCTGGGTAGAGTTCTAGGGTCATCTTTTTTTTCCACAAAAGCAACTCTGTTTCTATCTGTTCTGTATTTTTGAGTTTCATCTAAGACTTTATTTGAGTTAAGCTTCATGAAAATAAAACATGTCCAGATCTCATAGTAAGGAGTTTGTGAGGAGTTTAAAATAGCAGGAACTAAGAGGGCGTGTGTAAAAATGCTAGAAAATTAAATTAACAAGATTGACAAAGGCCAAATTGCAAACTTGATTAAATGAGAACCTAAGTGTAACAGGATGAAATGTAACATTCCTCTTGTATAAGGATAAAATACTTTAATCAGAACTGGCACCATCACACCTTAATAGAAAAAAAGAGAGAGAGATTTACTTACAGTAAGTATGGTTTCTCTTATAAAGCAAGTGTGGCTTGGGATCAAGAAAAAGCAAAATTCTTATTATTCACAATAATGGTAAAATCTATTCCAAAAAAAAAAAAGCGAGATCAAAGCTAGGCTAATAAGAAAATTTTTTTAACTTAATTTTTTTCCATATGAATTTTCATCTTGGTGTGATACGTTTACATCATAACTAACCATACAAAGACTAACTCTCTCAAGATAAAAATTGAATTAATGCCACTTTCCATTCACTGTAGACTGAATTTTTGTGTCTTGCCAAATCCGTGTATGGAAATCTTAGCCCCCAACCCCAGTGATAGTTTTAGGAGTAGAAGTTGTAGAAGATGATTAGGTCATGAGGATGCAGCCTCAGGATAGGGATTAGTGCTGCTATAAAAGAGACCCCTTAGAGCTCCCCTGCCCCCTTTTGCCATGTAAGGACATGTAAAAAGGTGGCCATCTATGAACCAAGAAGCAGGACTTCACCAGACACCAAAGCTGTAGGTGTTTTGATCTTGAACTTCCCAGTCCCCAGAACTTTGAGAAATAAATGTCTGTTATTTTTAAGCCATCCAGTGTGAAATATTTTTGTTACAGCAGCCAAAAGGACTAAAACACCATCCTAGATACTCTATAGCTTAATCAGAGGAGGGATTCCTTAGCATTTGGCTGAGACTTGACGTGTCATCTAAGTTCCTAAGACTTAAGGTGGAATTTCCTCCTTTTGTGAGGAAGATGAAGTACATTGAGGGAAGTGATAAAAGCTCCAGCATGATGGATTTAAATGGATAGAAGGAGGAAGGAAAGGTAAAAGGAACTATTGGCCTCAGCCTGGAAATGTTTTCACTTGCATAATTCAGAAGGCTACTAAGTCTATCCTGTGTCTATCTTTGTTCTCAGTCCATGTAATAACATTCTGAGAGCTTTGTGGCCATTTGGTTGCATAGTTTTTGTACAAATTGTCCAGAATAAAAGCTGATAGAAGATATGCAGAAATGAAAGAGATACATGGTGAATTATACATATGTGTGTAAATGCATTTTCTTCTAATTATTTTTTAATTTTTACTGTTAGGTTCTTTAATCCATACAGACTTTATTTTTATGTAAGTTCTCAGATGTTTTCTGGGACACATAGCAAAAGCATCCTAAATAAAACAGAGAATTAGACTATTCAACTTCTATATTTATACGTGTGTATATGCAGGCGTGGAAAAGAGACCAGAAATAATGAACATCAAGCAGTTGGCAGTGGATACCTATAGAAGAGAGCTCTAGAAGTGAGGGCTTGCAAAGGGCTTTCATTTTTATTTTTTTACATTGTCTACCTCTTATACAAACAAAACAAATTTATGGGTTACTTATGCATGTATTAGCTTTCTCTGGGTGATGATGAGTTTACAAAGAATCCCAAATTATTAGTAAACAACAATAAATTTTTATTTCTAACTCAATTATGCTGGGTTCACTGTGGTTCTGCTCCACATTCCAGTATATAAGCTGGAAAAATACGAGCTACTCATAATATAGGCTTTTCACGGCAAAGAAAAAAAGAACAATCAGCAAGCTACAAAATGGCCCTTACACATTTGCATTTTCTTCATAAGCCCTGCATACATGGCTTTCTTTTATACATCATTGGCTAAACAAATGACCACTAATAAAGTCAATGAGGTAAGGTTGTATAATCTATTTTTAGGTATGGTAAGGAGAACAAGTAGGAACAGTAATAAAATTATAACAAATATAACTTTTAAGAAGAAGAAAAAGTGATTCTTTTTAAAAATGATGTAAGAATAAAAGAAAGAAGAAAGGAAGAAATAAAGGAAAAATGGAAGGGAGGGAAAAAGAAGGAGATTTAGCTGCTGTGTTGGTAGTAAGTTAGAGATGGACTGGACTAGAGATAGAGAGAGGCCAGCTACAAGGCTCTTGCTGTCATCTATATAAAAAAAATAATGAGAGGGGTGTCTGGGTGGCTCAGTCGGTTAGGCGTCTGACTCTTGAATGTGGCTCAGGTCATGATCCCGTGGTTCGTGGGTTCAAGGCCCACTTCCGGCTCTGTGCTGACAGTGTGGAACCTGCTTGGGATTCTCTCTCTCCTCTCTCTCTCTGCTCCTCCACCACTCGCTTTCTCTGTCTCTTTGTCAAAATAAATAAATAAATAAATAAATAAATAAACTTAAATAATAATGATGAGAGATTGCTGGGAGGCAAATCCAGTACTGGTGCAGGACCTGTAGTGCTATAACTTTCATCATTATTAAAGAAACAGTATCTAAGAATTTTTAAAACAAAGATGATGGGAACATCAAATATTGAATATTTTAATTTTTTTTAATCTTTATTTATTTTTGAGAGATAGAGACAGAGTGCAAGTAGGGGAGGAACAGAGAGGGAGGCACAGAATCCGAAGCAGGCTCCAGGCTGTCAGCACAGAACCCTGCACAGGGCTTGAACTCACAAACTGTGAGATCATGACCTGAGCTGAAGTTGGAGGCTTAACTGACTGAGTCACCTAGGTGCCCCAAATATTGAATATTTTAATTATAGGATGGAAGTAATAGGAGAAATTGTTACTAAAGATAAATTTTCCCTATGTGAAAATTCAGCTGTTTATGTAGGGTCAATATATTAGCACTTACAATATTCTAATTTATTGTTACATTAAATAAAAGGGTTATAACTTGTAACGCATACCAAAATTGTTAGAGTATATTTATATTGGAATGTTTCCTTTTTTAAGTTTATTTATTTATTTTGAGAGAGAGAGAGAGACAGAGAGACAGCCAAGCAGGCTCCACACCATCAGCAGGGAGCCTGATGCCATGAGGTCATGACCCAAGCTGAAATCAAAAGTTGGCCACTTAACCAACTAAACCACCCAGACACCCCTATTGGAATGTTTCTAATAATTTGTGGGACTGCCTATCTATGAAGCAAATGTTTCTACCTCACTATTTTAAGATACCGTTGTGACTGAATGTCCATGTGCCCTCAAAATTCATATATTGAAGTCCTAGCCCCCAGTGTGTTGGTATTTAGAAATGAGGTCTTTGGGAAGTAGTTAGATAAGGAAGACAGGGCCCTGGTCTGGTGTTCTTATAAGAAGAGACAGCACATAATTATTCTGTCATGTAGGTGGTATGTGTAATCCAGGAAGAGAGCCCTTACCAAAATTTAACCATGCTGGCACACTGACCTCTGACATCCAGAGCTGTGAGAAAATAAATTTATGTTGTATAAGCCACTCAGTCTATGGCATTTCATTATGGTAGCTTATACTAAGACAGGTTTGTTACAAAATAAATAGGAGTGCAGATATGGCAGACCAAGAAGATCCTTCAACGTGTTTCAATATTTGAAAGTATTCCATAAGTATGTAAATAATTGGGATAAGCAATACTGTTCTTTGACAACCAAGCCATCTCTACCTATCCCAAATAATGGAAAAACCATTTGCCAACCTGGAGTTTTTGGATAATATAGATCTTTTTATAATTTGATCTTGTGCTTCCTTCAGATAATCTGAAGAATAAATTTTTTCAAACAGATTGGTTAGTGTCTGTTACTGTGGCCACTCATTACGGCTCTTCATGCTACACTCCACTGAATGTTGAATGAAAGAATGAATGAATAACTTCATTTTGACTTGAGGGTAAACTTTAAGTCCCCTAAAATCTTTGGAGGTTCTTGTCACCCCATGTCACCCTTCAGCTCTGAAACTGACTTTCTAAAATGCTTTTAAACCTCACAAGGCCACCCTGTGTCCTATTTACCGTGCAGGAACACAATGTTACAATGTCCACTGCACTAGTTAGAGTTGTCCCAATCATGCACAAAGGTGAAGAGGGGATCAGTCCTACCAGCCACCTATGTTGACAGCAGTGAGCACTAGGAATAATAATAAAAACAATAACTAACATTTATTGAGCATTTCTTATGTGCCAGACACAGTATTACAAACTTTATAATAATCTAATTTAATCTTTTAAATAACCCTCCAACAAAGATACTATTGCTATTTCCACATTACAAATGAGACAACCGAAGTGAACAGAATTTATGTGAGTATCTGGATTATCTATTACCCATCACAGACATGATCACTACCCATCACAGACAGGATCACATGAAAAAGAAACCAAAGCCTGGGAAAAAAACACAGATGAAGACATAGATATCAATTTGCTGTTTATTCCATCTTCTTGCTACAGTAAAAATCTGTGTATAGAAAGAAACTCCTTGGCTTTCCAAAATATGTTTGGTTAAAAAGATCTCTGTCATACAGATACTTACTCTAGTAAGATCATGAGCGTGCACGCACGCGCGCCCGCGCGCGCACGCACACACACACACACACACACACACACACGAAATATACATTTTTTTGCCTTGCAACTGCCAGGCATTCATCAGCCACATTCCAGGAACATCACACCATTTCTGTATTATCAGAAACTTATCCAAATTTGATTTCCCCAAGCATAAGTGACCCATAGGGAGAGTTTGATGAATGTCCTCCCACAGAGGATTTTTAATGGATTTCTACTTCTGCCTAAGCTGCTTTATTTAAGGCTCTGTTGAAGGTAAAGCAATACCACATGACCTGTTAGGGTCTCTTCCAAGTCTCAAGCCCTATTATAGAGATACTAATATTCTGAAGAACTCAAAAACCTTCATCGTCTATTATTCAAATTCACAAAATTTCCTCTGATTACTGTCGCATAGCATTTTCTTTTTTAAAACATTAAATTATTCAATTCACTTCCATTTTTCTCCATCACAACACCCCAGCCCCTTCTAATACTATGCATTCTGAATATATGCTGCCAGAAGGAATAATTCCTACAAATTAATAAGGCTTGTCATAGAAAATGTCAACTTAGTATTGGAACAAGAGAGCAATAAACCAAAAGCAATTCCACAAAGTAATGATGCATGGCTAAAAAATAAAATCTGTCCTTTGTCAGGTTTTTGGTGAGTGCTAATAAGAAATCTAATCTTGTTAAGATAAAAATTATTTTTTCTTAATGCTTTATGTGATAGAATTTTTATTAAAATAAACCTATCTTTTTCTCTTTTTATCATTAAGGAAACTCCTTTTTATATAAATTATTGCTATGGAATATATAGCAATTGACAGTGAAGAAAATCCAGTTAAGATATAAAATAGATTTCTTTATTAAATATAATTCAAATATCTTATTACATATATTTCATGTGGCCAAATTTGGCACCATTTGGAAGTAAACAACATAAAGCTACTAAATGGAATCCAAATTATTTAGATAAAGAATATATCCCACTACAAATTTAAAAGTCTAGAAAAATCATACAATTTCAGAAATCTACAATGAATTCCATAGCATTGCCATTACTAAGGATGGAAACATTAGAGTAATTTTATAAATAAGAGTTTTAGGAATAGGGGAGCCTGGGTGACTCAGTGGGTTAAGTATCTGACTTCAGCTCAGGTCATGATCTAGCAGTGCTCCAGTTCAGGCCCCACGTAGGGCTCTATGCTAACAGCTTGGAGCCTGGAGCCTGCTTCGTGTTTGTGTGTGTGTGTGTGTGTGTGTGTGTGTGTGTGTGTTGTCTGCCCCTTTCCTGCTAGCTCTCTCTCTCTCCCTCTCTTTCTCTGCCCCTCCCCCACTTGCACTCTGTCTCTGTCTCTCTCTCTCTCAAAAATAAATAAACATTACAAAAATGAAAAAAGACCCTTGGGATTATGTATATAACATATACATAAGAGCACATATATATGACATGATATGTGGTAGTAAATTTTGACAAACAAAGTGCACATATTATTGATCCTCTTATCATATACTGCATTCCCTATCCCCTATCCCCTTTACAATAGCACTTAGCACCCCTAAAATTGTAAATATACAATTAGGGTTAGTATGGTGTTTATTGGCTAAATCCCACTAGAATATAACCATGCAAGGTGAAATCTTCTTGAAATCACTTTTTTATTATATGAAATTTTAAATATCTGCCGAAGTAGACAGAATGGTGTAATGTACTTCCTGTGCTTATTATCTGATTTCAACAATTATCAAGTCATGGCTCTTCTTTTACATTCACACCCATATATTCTACATACCCTGGATTATCTTGAAGTAAATTTCAGACTACATATCATTTCATTTGTAAATATTTTAGCATGTATTTATAGAAAATACTCTCTAAAATATGTAATTGCAATGATACTCTCACACCTAAAAAAAATAACAGAAATATCTTAATGTCATCAACTATATAATCAGTGTTCTAAATTCACTTATTGTGTCACTGACTTTTTTGCATATATTTGTTTCCAAATCCATATCATCACTAAAAAATGAAATATAAGAATCTGAAACACAGGGAGTATTAGGCCATGTTTGCTACGAGGCAAAGTAGAGAAAACTTGATACAACATAAAGGAGTTAGGTCTTGTGGGACGGTCTTCAGAGAAAGTAGCAAAAAATAATCAGAGAAAACTAGTTGTAGTATTGAGGATTTACTCATATGCAGGAATATACAACGGCCCCTTAGAAGATTATCACCCAGAACAAAGGCCAAGTATGAAGTGGTGGCAAAGCAAAAGTCTCACAGTATCATAAGGAAAAGCAATTGGTCTTCTTAAAACAAAGTCCTTGGCTTGTTGGTTCAGGATGGGGCTGAGCAGAGGCAAGTTGCTGACCCCTGTGCCCTTTACTGAATACAGATAGCACAGCCGAGTCACAGATTGCAGACAGTCACAAAGTTCACTATCAGGCTGTTGTTCTGCTAATTCTGACCAATTTTTAGAGAAGTCTTGGCCCTACCATCATAGTAACTTACAACTTCTTCCAGACTCTGGATCATGCAGAAGGCAAGTCCTTATGCATGTTCTCAAAGCTCAGAGAGATTTTCTTTGTTAGTACATCGTAACTGCTTAATTTGTCTCTTACATCACTTATAAGTTCCTAATCCATCTTTCATTTATTTTTAACTTCCAATTTACTTTTTTACTTCCAATTTATTTGCTGAGATCTCTAGAGTTCTTTACAGAACAGATTTTGGTAACATTCCCTATGACAGCATATGTCATGTTCTTTTACTGTCTGTATTTCTTACATATTGATGGTTAGACCTAGAAGCTTGATCAAATTCTGATTTAGTTTCTTTGGCAAGACCAGTTCATGTGTGCTGTTTTGTTCTTCTTCAGAAAGCATATGATGTCCATTTTCTCTCTTTTCATATGTTAACAGTGCTTGATGATCAGTTCCTAGATCTATTAATTCATTAGAGATCACCAAGTTACATCATTTCTTCTATCATCCTTTCTTATTTTAATTTGATGGAATACTTGTATAAAGAGAAACTTCCCCTCATCAAATATTTGGTTGTACAAAGAAATAATTTATTTAGAAAGGTAGGATAATGTTTAATTCTTCCTTTTTATTTATGGGATTTATTTAAATCCCATCAGTGAGCAAGGAGAAACCACAAAGTTGAGCTATAACACTACCTTCCAGAAAACAAAGAAATGGTTTCCAATAACCAGCCTGATGAATTGTAAGAACCACAGAAGACATAAAAGCTTAAAAACATGGCTATAAGAGAGAGCAAGAAGAGTGGAGCAGGTTCACTTTACAAACCCAGAGTAAAAACTCAGATAACAATACCACCCCTTCTACTGAAGACAATGAGCACAGGGTTAAGCAGATATCTGCTACTCTGTAAGAGTAGATATCTGCTACTCTGCCATAAATTTGAAAGCATGGATGCACAGCTACACGGAATATGAAGAATAGAGGAAATATGGCATCACAAATAGAAAATGACAATTTTCCACCGAGTTCCAAGGCATAGAATGTGAGCTAACTGATAAAGAATTCAAAATGGTGGCAATGAACAAACTCAATGAGTTACAAGAAAACTCAGAAAGGCAATTCAATGAAATAAGGAATAAAATATATGAGCCAAATGTGTTCTTTTCAAGTAGATTGAAATTATAAAAAGGAACGAAACTGAAATTCTGGAGCTAAAGAATTCAAAGAAGGAGATGAAGAATGCGATAGAGAGCATCTATAATAGGTCAGATCAGGTAGAAAAAAAGTAAACTACTTGGAGGACAGGAATTTTGAAGTAACACAGAGGAGACAAAAGAACAGAGATTTTAAAAGAGCAGAGAAAGCCTTTGTGAGTTATTAGATTCTATCAAAAACACAAATATGAGAATAATCAGGGTTCCAGAAGGAGAAGAGAGAGATAAGGGGACAGAGAGTTTATTTTAAGAAATAATGGTGAGAACTTTTCAAGCTAGGAGAAAGACTTGGACATACAAGTCCACAAAGCTAATAGCTTATCCTACTTTCTTAATGTAAAAAAGAGCTTCTCCAAATTACATTATAATGAAATTGTCAAAAATCTATGATTAAAAAAAAAGAATCTTAAAGGGAGTCAGAGATAAAAAGAATATAACCTACAAAGGAACCTCCATTGTGCTATCAGTGGATTTCTCAGCAAAAACTTTACAGGCCAGGAAGGAATGGAATGATACATTAAAAGTGTTGAAAGAAAAAATTGCTAGCCAAGAATACTTTATCCATGAAAGTTATGAAGTCTAGGCTTTCTTAGACAAACAGAAGCTGAGGGAGCAAATTATGAAAGGTATTCTTCAAGCCAAAATGGAAAGATGTTAGCAACATGAAAACATACAAAAATATATAACACATGCATAAAGGTGAAAAATATACAGTCAGACTTAGAAAACTGTAACTCTATACTAGGATGGTACATTAACCACTCAACTATAGAATAAGGGTTAAAATCGAAGAACAGTAGAAACAACTATAGCCATTACGAATTGATAACAAATATACAACATAAAATGAGGTAAATTGTGACAGGGAAAGTAAAAGGGTGGAGCCTTTCTACAGAACTGAAGATAGATGTTACCAGCCTAAAATGGTCTGCTTTATCTATAAGTTGTTTTCTATAAGCCCCATAGTAACCACAAAAGCCTAGAGCAAATCCACAAAAGAAAAAGAAACAGAAAATACAGTATACCACTGTGGAAAATAACCAATGTGCAAGGTAGGCAGAAACAGAGGGAAAAAGAAATGATAGAAATACAAAATAACCAGAAAACAATTAATAAGATGGCATTACTAAGTCCTTACATATCAATAATTACTCTAAATGTAAGTGGATCAAACTCAACAATCAAAAGACACAGAGTGGTTTGATAGGTTAAAAAACAAGACCCAATTACACGCTGCCTATAAGAGACCCACTTGAGTCCTTAAAGATGCACATAAATTCAAAGTGCAGAGATGGAAAAAAATATTTCCATTCAAGTAGAAACCAAAATAAAGCAGGGGTAGCTATACTTATATCAGACAAAATAGACTTTAAGCCAAAAACAGTACCAAGACATAAGGAAGGTCATTACATAATGATAGAAGGATCACTTCATCAAGAAGATACAATAATCATAAATAAATATGCACTGAACATTGGATCACTTAAATATATTAAGCAAATGCTAGCAGATATAAAAGGAGAAACAGGCAACAAAGGAATAGTAGTAAGGGACTTCAAGTGCCTTTCAACAACAGATAGATCATCCAGACAGAATATCAACAAAAAAATGATGGATTTGAACTACACGTTAAATCAAATGGACCTAATAGACATCTATAGAATACACATTCTTCTGAAGTGCCCATGGAAGATTTTTAAGGATAGATCGTATAATAGGACAAAAACAAGTTTTAGTAAGTTTAAGAAGATTAAAATCATACCAAATTATCTCTTCTGACCATGATGTTATGAAACTAGAACTCAACAACATAAGGAAATCTGGAAAATCTATAAATATGTGTAAGCTAAACAATACACTCCTGAACACACAATGGGTCAAAGAAGATATCAAAAGATAAATCAAAGAATATCTAGACACAAATGAAAATGGAAACATATCATACCAAAAACTTATGGGATGCTACAAAAGCAGTTCTGAGAGGGAAGTTTATAGCAATAAGTTCATATATTAAGAAATTAGAAAGATCACAAATAAATGATATAACTTTATACTCCAAGGAGCAAGGAAAATAAGAACAAATTAAGCCCAAAGCTAGGAGAAGGAAAAATAATAAAGATAAGAGTAGATATAAATGAAATAGAGACCAGGAAAACAGCAGGAAAGATCAACAAAACTGAAAGCTGCATTTTCAAAAAGATAAACAAAATTGCAAAACTGTAGCCAGACTAAAAAACAAAGAGAAAAGGATCAAATAAATAAAATCAGAAATGAAAGAGCAGAAATTATAACTCACACTACAGAAATACTTAAGATCAGAAATACATAATAGCACCTAGGTGGCTCAGTCGGTTGAGAGTCCCACTCTTGATTTTGGCTCAGGTCATGATCCTAGGGTCATGGGACTGAGCCCTGCATCAGGCTCTGTGCTGAGTGTGGAGCCTGCTTAAGATTCTCTCTCTCTCTCTCTCTCTCTCTCTCTCTCTCTCTCCCTCTGCCCTTCTCCCCTGTGCTCTCTCTCTCTCTCTCTCTCTCTCTCTCTGTCTCTCAAAAACAAAAATTAAAAAAAAAGAAATACATAGGATCATAAGAAACTGCTATAAACAATTATATGCAAACAAATTAAATAACCTAGAAGAAATGGATAAGTTCCAAGAATCATACAACCCACCAAGACTGGACCAGAAAAAAACAGAAAATATGAACACACTAATAAAGAGTAAGGAGATGGAATAAAAAATCTTCCAACACAGGAAACCACAGGACCACATACTTTATTGGCAAATTGTACCAAACATTTAAAAAACATTTAAAAAAGGATTAATACCAACCCTTCTAAAAATCTTCCAAAAAATTAGAGGAAGGAACACTTCCAGAATCATTGTACAAGGCTAGTACTACCCTGATAACAAAACCAGATAAAGACACAAGAAAAAGAAAATGATAGAACAATATCCCTGATGAACACAGATGAAAAAAGTCTCAATGAAATATTAGCAAACCTAATCCAAAAATTCATTTAAATGATTATACACCATGACCAACTGGGATTTATCTCTTAGATATAGGGATGTTTCAACAAATGCAAATCAATAAATGTGACACACCACATTTATAGAATAAAAGATAAAAATCATATGACCGTCTCAATAGATGTAGTAAAAGCATTTGATACAATGTAATATCCTTTTATGATAAAAACTCTCAAAGATTACGTATAGAAGGAATATACCTCAACATAATAAAGGCCATATATGTCAAAACCACAGCTAACATTACACTAAATGGGCAAAAATTTAAAGCCTTCCCTCTAAGATCAGGAACAAGACAAAAGTGTCTGCTCTCACCATTTTATTCAACATATTCCTAGCTAGAGCAATCAGGTAAGACGAAGAAATAAGAGGTATTTGAATTAGAAAAGAAGTAAAACTGTCATTATTTGCAGATGATATAATTTTATATATTGAAAATCCCAAAGACTCAACTAAAAATTTATTGAATATAATTTATGAATTCAGTAAAGTTTCAGGATATAAAATCAACACACAGAAATCAGCTGCATTTCTACACACAAAAATAAAACATCTGAAAAAGTAATAAAAAAAACATATCCCATTGACAATAGCATCAAAAACAATAAAATACCTTGAACTAAATTTAACCAAGGAAGTGAAAGATTAGTACAATGTAAACTACAAAATTTTTATTAACTTAAACTGAAGACCTGATACTGTAAAACTCCTAGAAGAAATCATAGGTACACCTGAAACTAATATAACACTTCAGGTTAACTAACTGGAATTTAAATAAAAACTTAAAAACAAGAAATCATAGGGAAGAAGCTCCTCAACAATGGATTTGGCACTGTTTTTTTAGGTATGACACCAAAAGCACAAACAAACAAACAAAAAAAATCACCAGTGAGACTACATCAAACTTAAAAGCTTATGCACTACACAAGAAACAACTGACAAAATAAAAAGGCAACATATGGAATGGGAGAGAATATTTGCAAACCATGTATCAGATAAGGGGTTAATATCCAAAATGTATAAAGAACTCATATAATTCAATAACAGCAAAAATCCAACGAAAAAATGCGCAGAGGAACTAAATAGACATTTTTCCAAAAAAAAAGACAGCCAAATGATCAACATGAAAAAGTGCTGAACATCTCTAATCATCAGGGAAATGCAACTAAAAACCACAGTGAGATATCACCTCACACCTGTTAAAATGGCTATTAGCAAAAGGACAAGAAATAACAAGTGTCGGCAAGGACGTGGAGAAAAGGGAACCCTTGGTGCACTGTTGGTGAGAATGTAGATTGGTTCATCCACTAGGGAAAACAGTTTGCAGGTTCCTGAAAAAATTAAAACTAAACTGCCATATGATCCAGCAATTCCACCTCTGAGTATTTATCAAAACAACAACAAACAAACAAACAAAAACATGAAAACGTAACTTGAAAAGACCTATGCACTTCCATGTTCACTGAAACATTACTTACAATAGCCAAGATATGAAAACAACATAAGTGTTAAGCGGCCGACTTCAGCTCAGGTCATGATCTCACGGTGTTTCTCTCATAAGTGTTTTTCAGCAAATGAATGGGTAAAGAAAATGTGATTCATATAGATATATAGATGATAGAGATATACATATACACAATGGAATACTATTCAGCCATGAGAAAAAAGAAAACTTGTGACAACATGGATAAAACTTGAGGACATTATGCTAAGTGATGTAAGTCATAGAAAGACAAATACTGTATGATATCCCTTATATGCAGAATTAAAAAAAAAACTCAAGAAACAGAGTGAAATGGCACTTACCAAAGCCTGGTGTGGGGGGGGTGCATGAAATGGGAGAAATGTTGTATAAGAATGAATACTTGATACTAGTACATAAATAAGTCCTGGAGATCTAGTACATAATACAGTGATTACAGACAACAAAACCTTATTATAAACATTAAACTTACTAAGAAACTAGATCTTATAAAAGGCAACCAACGGAATGGGAAAAGATATTTGCAAATGACATATCAGACAAAGGGCTAGTATCCAAAATCTATAAAGAGCTCACCAAACTCCACACCCGAAAAACAAATAACCCAGTGAAGAAATGGGCAGAAAACATGAATAGACACTTCTCTAAAGAAGACATCCGGATGGCCAACAGGCACATGAAAAGATGTTCAACATCGCTCCTTATCAGGGAAATACAAATCAAAACCACACTCAGATATCACCTCACGCCAGTCAGAGTGGCCAAAATGAAGAAATCAGGAGACTATAGATGCTGGAGAGGATGTGGAGAAACGGGAACCCTCTTGCACTGTTGATGGCAATGCAAATTGGTGCAGCCGCTCTGGAAAGCAGTGTGGAGGTTCCTCAGAAAATTAAAAATAGACCTACCCTATGACCCAGCAATAGCACTGCTAGGAATTTATCCAAGGGATACAGGAGTACTGATGCATAGGGGCACTTGTACCCCAATGTTTATAGCAGCACTCTCAACAATAGCCAAATTATGGAAAGAGCCTAAATGTCCATCAACTGATGAATGGATAAAGAAATTGTGGTTTATATACACAATGGAGTACTACGTGGCAATGAGAAAGAATGAAATATGGCCCTTTGTAGCAACATGGATGGAACTGGAGAGTGTGATGCTAAGTGAAATAAGCCATACAGAGAAAGACAGATACCATATGTTTTCACTCTTATGTGGATCCTGAGAAACTTAACAGAAACCCATGGGGGAGGGGAAGGGAAAAAAAAAAAGAGGTTAGAGTGGGAGAGAGCCAAAGCATAAGAGTCTCTTAAAAACTGAGAACAAACTGAGGGTTGATGGGGGGTGGGAGGGAGGGGAGGGTGGGTGATGGGTATTGAGGAGGGCACCTTTTGGGATGAGCACTGGGTGTTGTATGGAAACCAATTTGACAATAAATTTCATATATTGAAAAAAAAAAGAAACTAGATCTTAATTGTTCCCACAAGTAGAAGATATGGTAATGTGGCATGATAGAAGTGTTAGCTAATGCTACAATGGTAATCATATTGCAATGTAAATGAATCAAATCAACATGCTACACACCTGAAATTACACAATGTTATATGTCAATTATATCTCAATAGAAATTTTTAAGAACTAATTAATTAATTAAATAAAACACTAGAAAGCACCCTATTCATACTGGTGTTCAGCCCCTGTTTTTAAAAATAAATGTTCCTTGGATCACTACAAGCCTTTGGTTAATTCCCGGATTCTGAAAAATTTATGCCATTATTGTTATGGAGGAAAGAATTTTAGGGGGTTCTTATTCCAAAAGTCCAGAAGTACTTCTTCCTGGTTCCTTTTTGAGGAGAATGATATTAATGGACCACAGTATGATGCTAGAAATGCTCATGCTATTGTTCTTGGGTCTTTTATTCTTCCTAGACCTTCTCCATGTTTACAGCTGGAACAAAAAATTAAAATAAAAATACTTATGAACACATAAATTCAATGCATTTAGTTCATACTTCAAATATAGAACTATAAGATTTTTTTAAAGTTTTTTTTAGTAATCTCTGTACCCAACATGTGGCTCAAACTCACGATCTCAAGATCAAGAGTCACATCCTCTTCTGACTGAGCACTCCAGGCACCCCAGAACTAATACAAGGATTTTGCTTGATTTTATCAACGTTGATCTGTATTGTCTTTCTCCTATGATGAAAAACCTAGGTCTCAACAAAACCAACCGTCAGCATATTATTGGCCTAGATTCCTAGAAGCAGGATTGCTGAATCAAGGGGTAAACATAAGTTGGTTTGCAACCCTCTCAGGAACTTTCCAAGTGTAATCTGAAAATGGCCCCCACACATAAAGGGCAGGAAGAGACCAAAGAAAAAGGCAGACCACTCCAGATTGGTAAGTGGCAGATTTAATAAGCAAAGGGAACTTACATCTAAGGCTTGTCTTGGGCAGCAGCAAGATAGATGGATCCCTGTATCCACCCACCAAATCTTAAAAGTTTATAAAGATCATGCAGGTGGTTTAAACACCTATCATCACTATCTCAAGGCTATATCCTTGGAGCAATGTCTGGGAGCTGAAAAGGCAAGCAGAACCCACATTCCAAGGACAAAGGAAGGAGTAGGGAGCCTCCAAGTACTCAGGTCCAGCCCATGGGTCAATCAGCCATCACATCTTTTTGATGCTGTTCCCCAACATATATGCCGTTTTGCTAGATATTGCCAACTCCCACTGCACAGGGATTGTACCAGTTTGTATTCCTACTGTAAATATACAAGTGTGTCTTTTTTCCCACTGCCACACCAACAGAGTATGTTGTCAAACATTTGGACTTTACAAAACTAATTATTGAAAAATGGTATCTTAGTGTAGTTTTAATTTCCAATTGTCTTATTTTCAAAAAAAAAAAAAGTTTAACATGTTTTATTAGGTTAATAGCTATTTGCGTTTTTATTCTGTGAACTATCTGTCCTAATCTCTAATTCTTTTTTTGTCAATTTTTTTTCATCATGAGAAGTGTACTCTTTAATCTGCATCATCTAATTCACTTATCCCTTCCTACTCTGGTAAGCATCAGTTTGTTCTCTATAGTTAAGAGTCTGTTTCTTGGTTTGTCTCTTTTTCCTTCGCTCATTTGTTTCTTAAATTCCACATATGAGGGAGATCATATGGTATTTGTCTTTCTCTGACTGACTTATTTCACTTAGCATTATACTTATATTTTTTCTAATTCATTTTTTAGTGAAGGTACTGGTCTTTTGCCTCTTTTTAAAAAAGTTCTTTACGTAAGTTGCAATTTCTTTTTTGATACTATTTTTTCTTTTACTTTGTTTTTTTTTTTACTTTGTTTTTGATGATCTTTTCCATCCACAAAAAAACATTTTAAACATCATCAAATGCATCAATATTTTTCCTTAATGCTTCTGTATATTAAGTCATAATAAGAAAAATTCTCCCCACATTTAGATTACAGATATATTGTCTTATGTTTTTGTCTAGTTATTGCATGGTTTTGTATTTTATATTTAACTCTGATTCATTTTGAATTTATCTGGTACATGGAGTATCAAGTGAATGAGGGGAGGGTCCTTTGCTTTTTTTCGCTGATGTATTCCAAGTACCCAGAACAAGTAGCTTGAACTGTTAGGCACTGAGAGTATATTTATTGAATGTGTGGCTAAGTGAATAAAAAGGAGGTTAGGAATAAACATGAATTTCACAACCAAAACATTCCATGTGCTTCAAGGTTGATGATGTCAGTAAATCCTCATAAAACCCTCAAAGGTATTTTTTGTTTGCTGGATTTTTATCATTAAAGAGGAAATGAGAGATCAGGCACTTGGTTCAAGACTCGACCCCTTGTAAGTGTAGAGCTACAAATCACTGTACCATTCTTGATTTGTGTGACTCACCATGCATGCATGTACATGAATATTCGCTACAGGGCAGGACATTTTTTAAGATCCTAGCTCTGGTTTCAGACAGATTTATAGGCTTTAACCTTACCTCTGCCACTTTCTAGCTCTGGCCAACTTATTTGACTCTTTGTCTTGGGGTTTTTATTTGTTTGTTTGTTTGTTTTTAATCTATGACAACTGTACCTCCTTCATAAACCTATTGTGAGAACTAAATGAAAAAAATGTATGCAAAAGTCTTAGATCATGGTACATGGAAGTGCTCGGCAAAGCTTTAGCACTGTCGTTTATGCAGAACATCACTCACTTTCTCTTTTCTGCCTCTTTACCAATTTGATCAGCAAATGTAGGAAACATCCTCAAAGGGTGTGGTTAGGTGCAAAGCAGGCCATTTCTTCCTATGTGTGCTCTCAGGTGCAGCATCTTTCCATCGCCAGCCCTCTCGATAGTAAACACTCAAAATTCTAACCATTAAAATTAATATCCTTGGAGATGAGAGGTACAGCATAGGGAATATAGTCATTGGTATTGTAATAGCATCATATGGTGACAGATGGTAGCTACACTGTCATGAGCATAGCATATAGAGTTGACCCATCACTATGATGTATAACAGAAACTAATGTAACATTGTGTGTCTATTACGCTTAAATTTTTTAAATTCTTAATATTTTTAAAAATCAGCTGGATGCCATGTTTGACCTTTAGGGGATAGATACAAGAATGGGTATATATTTCCAATATAAGGTTAGCAGTGACATAGCAAGGTGTCTAAGGATGCTGGCTAGCAGTGTATTGGGGAAAGGTCAGACAGCATACAGAGTGAGGAGCAAGGAAGCATCACCTGTGCTGATCACTTTCTGACATCCCCTATATGAGGGACAGATTCCTGTCTTAGGGCAATGGGGACGGCCAAAAGCATGACATCTGATATGAGAGCAGTTTATTAGTCACATATACTTAACAACTTGGAGGGAAGAGGGCACTGTGTGGCATGGAGGGTCATACAGGATTGCACTCGAGAACCGAGCGAACAGCTAGGGGCTGTGGGAGGCAGACTTTGTAGCAGCAAGAGGGCAAAGTGCCCTGCTGGCTCTCTGATGGGAGAATGTGACTGGCTTGTTTGAATAATTCCACAGGTCATCAGAGAACTGAAACTTACTCCTCAGGGATAACCTCCCCTGGTCCCCTCAATAAAGAAGGTTGTTTGGCTAGGGGACCTTGTCCAACAGGAGCAGAGTAGGTAGGGATCTGTAGTTAGGCCAAAGGAGTCCTCCTGATTTTGCCAAACATCCACACAGCACATAACATTGGGCTTTAAGTTTCAGCCTTAAATCACAGAGTCTAGTGAGAGTCAGTGTCTGAACAAAAAGAACACCTGAAACAGCTCTTAATGGAGATCTTTAATTCACTATTTTTGTGTAAGTCCACCCTGCCTGTGACTTCCCCCCACAAGCATTCTTGCACATGAAAGACTTTGGGCTCTTACTGTGTTGCTCTGGAAGATGTCACAGGTGTCAAGCCCTAAATCACCAACATGAAAAGCCAATTGCTTATCTCAATTATCTCATACAGAAACAAAAACAGCCACCCAAATAGCATTTTGTAAATTTGTACATACATAAATTGATGATTAAGTGAACATATAATCACAGGAGAGAATATGTTGCTTTATATCAGATGATTAAATATGAAGTGACTAATGAAACCACTTTCAATTAATAGACACCTTAAATGTGGTAAAGGAATAAGCCTCTAATGGAAACATCACTGTTAAACATGACAGGAAATGCACATTTATTTGATGAACACATTTCGTAAACATCCAGCCATTCGCTTTAACAGTGTTTTATTTCTAGTCCGTATGTGTCATCTCTTTGGTAAACCACCTTCATTCTTAGGTAAGGCTATTTTCAACAGTGCTCTGTTCTTTGCTGGTGTGACTTCTACACCCACATTCCATGGGAGATTTCTCTGGCATTGACAGAGCCTGTTAAAATAAAACTGTGGGGTGCCTGAGTGGCTCAGTCGGTTGAGCTACTGACTTGGCTCAGGTCATGATCTCACAGTTTGTGCTGACAGCTCAGAGCCTGGAGCCTGCCTCTGATTCTGTGTCTCCCTCTCTCTCTGCCCCTCCCGGACTCATGCTCTGTCTCTCTCTGCCTCAGAAATAAATGAACATTAAAAAAAAAATTTTTAAGTAAAAAAACTGAGCAGAAATATGTTGCTCGGTTTTTTGATAGTCACTGAGTTGCTAAACTTTGGCACAAACTTTTAATTAGCCATTCAAGCTCACAGAGGATATCTTCCAAAAAGGGTGCAACAATATGCTAACTTTCTGTTTAAACTGCTCAAATTAATTATCCTCCTTCAGTAGAAAACTCATATTTTATATGAATTTAATGCAGTATATGGACCTTGTCCAGTGTCTGTAAGAAAGTGTATAATAAAAGATATTAAAAGATGTTTTAACAAATGTATGTCCATTGGTAGTTTTGAATGCATCTCATCTTACCTATATTATTTTGTTTGGAGTTTTTTACAAAACAAATCAATAAAAAATGTAAAATGAAGATCATTTCAATTGAAGTAGTTTAGGCATTTAGAACTCCATAGTTATTGCATGCATCATAAAATTAAATTCTTCATGATTGGAGACTCAAACAAGGTAATCATTCTTAGAAAATTTAAGATGATAATTTTTCTATAGTGGCTATAATTCACTTGAATTTAACATAACCATTTATTTATTTAATACAGACAGACAAGTAGATAAATCATTTACTAAGTGCCTGGAACTGATGACAAAAATTTGCATTCATGAAATTTACAGTTTAAAGGATTGGATAGTTGAGAAAAATATTAACTAGTAACCAACACTATGCAATTATTAAAATTAGATGATAAAAACACTGATCTGAAGGGATACATGTACCCCTATATTTATTGCAGCATTATTTACAGTAGCCAGATTATGGAAGCAGCTCAGTGTCCACTGACAGATGAATAGGTAAAGAAGATGTGGTATATATATAAAATAGACTACTACTTTACCATAAAAAAGAATGAAATAATGCCATTTGAAACAACATGGATGGAGCTAGAGGGTATGATACTAAGTGCCCCACAACTATATGATCAACTAATCTTTGACAAAGCAGGAAAGAATATCGAATGCAAAAAAAGACAGTCTCTTCAATTAATGGTGCTGGGAAAACAGGATAGCAACATGCAGAAGAATGAAACTGGAGGTTTCTCAAAAGTTAAAAATAGAACTACCTTATAATCCAGCAATTTCACTACGAGGTATTTACTCAAACAATACAAAAATACAGATTCGAAGGGGTACATGCACCCCAATGTTTATAGCAGCACTCTCAACAATAGCCAAATTATGGAAAGAGCCCAAGTGACCATCAACTGATGAATGGATAAAGAAGAAGCGGTACACACACACACACACACACACACACACACTTTCTTACACCATACACAAAAATAAATTCAAAATGGATGAAAGACTTAAATGTGAGACAGGAAACCATAAAAATCCTAGAGGAGAAAAAAAATTAAAAAAAAAAAAAAAGGGACGCCTGGGTGGCTCAGTCGGTTAAGCTTCCGACTTCAGCTCAGGTCACGATCTCGCGGTCCGTGAGTTCGAGCCCGCGTCGGGCTCTGGGCTGATGGCTCAGAGCCTGGAGCCTGCTTCCGATTCTGTGTCTCCCTCTCTCTCTGCCCCTCCCCCGTTCATGCTCTGTCTCTCTCTGTCTCAAAAATAAATAAACATTAAAAAAAATTTTTTTTTTAAATCCTAGAGGAGAATATAGGCAACAACCTCTGACATTAGCCAGAGCAACTACTTACTAGATATGTCACCAGAGGCAAGGGAAACAAAAGCATAAATGAACTATTGGGACCTCATAAAGATAAAAAGTTCTGCACAGCAAAGGAAACAGTCAACAAAACTAAAAGGCAGTCTATGGAATGGGAGAAGATATTTGCAAATGACATATCTGATAAAGGATGAGTATCCAAGGGGCCCCTGGGTGGCTCAGTTGGTTAAGTGTCCAACTTCAGTTCAGGTCATGATCTCATGGTTCGTGGTTTCAGCCCCACATCAGGCTTTGTGCAACAGCTCAGAGCCTAGAACCTGCTTCGGGTTTTGTGTTTCTTGCTCTCTCTGTCCCTTCCCTGCTCGCTCTCTGTCTCTCTGTCTCTCTCTCAAAAATGAATAAACATTTTTTAAAAAAGGATTAGTATCCAAAATCTATAAAGAACTTATCAAACTCAACACCCTCCAAAAAATAATCCAGTGAAGAAATGGGCAAAATACATGAATAGACACTTTCCAACGAAGACACCCAGATGGCTAACAGACACACTCATCATCACTCATCATCAAGGACATACAAATCAAAACCACATTGAGATGCCACCTTACACCTGTAAGAACGGCTAAAATCAACAACACAAGAAACAACAGATGTTGGCGAGGATGTGGAGAAAGAAGACCCTCTTGCATTGTTGGTGGGAATGCAAACTGGTACAGCCACTCTAGAAAATAGTATGGAGGTTTCTCAAAAGTTAAAAATAGAACTACCTTATGATCCAGCAATTTTACTACTAGGTATTTACTCAAACAACACAAAAATACAGATTTGAAGGGGGTACATGTACCCCAATGTTTACAGCAACATTATTGATAATAGCCAAGTTATGGAAAGAGTGCTAGTGTCCATCAACTGATGAATGGATAAAGAAGAAGTGGTACACACACACACACACACACGCACACACATATACATACAATGGAATATTACTCAGCCATCAAAACAAATACCATATGATTTCTCTCATGTGGAATTTATGAAACAAAACAGATGAACGTATGTGATGAGGGAAAAAAAAGAAAAAAAAATCATGATAGACTCTTAAAGATAGAGAACTAACTGAGGGTTGATGGTGGGAGGTGAGTGAGGGATGGGATAGATGGGTGATGGGTATTTTAGAGGGCACCCGTTTTGAGGAGCACTGGTTATATGTAAGTGATGAATCATGGAATTCTATATTGCACTGTATGTTAACCAGAATTTAAATAAAAAATTGAAAAGAAAAGAAAACCAGAATTTCTCTATACCAACTTCAGCAATACCAGCTGTGCCAACTTTGTCTGGAAAAATCATCAGAAATGCATTGCTTGGGCCCCACCCCAGACCTGCTAAATCACAAACTCTGATGGTGGGTCCCGACCATCTGTGTATTTACCAAACCTAAAAGTGATTCTGATGCATGCCAGAGTTTTAGGATCTATCCTCTATTTAAGTTTTTTACTTGGGTGGTTGTTCCCCTCTCCTGTTTTCCAAAGCCATAAAAACAAACACATATACAGAGATTTCTTAAAAACTCAACTATTTTCTTCTTGTTTTCTGTGCTATTATTTTTATTTTTATTGACTCCTTCCTTCAGCTTTGTTGATTCCTGAACTTTTTGAATTGTCTTAATTTGTTAATTTTCATTCCTTAGTAATTTACATATTTCAGGTTATGAATTTTTATCTCATATTTATTTTAACTATACACATGTACTGATACACAGTTCAGTTATCATTATTCTAGGTATTCTGAAAATACAGCTTTCTTTAATGCAGAGTTATTGTCCATCCAGTTGGTTGTTACCTTGAGTTTTGATTCCTGATTTTAGTTTTATTGAATTGTGTTCAGAAAATATGGTCTGCTTTATTTATACTTTTACAGTTTGTATAAACTTTCTTTGTAACTTGCCATATAATCAATTTTAACTTTTGCAAATGTTTTATAGGTACTTAAGAAAAGTTGTAATCTCTAAGGATATATATGTATAAAAATGCATATGTGTAAATGTTATGCTATATAGTTTGGTTTATAAAAATTCACAGTGCAGACTTGTAATGAATGAGCTTTAAGCTTTGCTATTATATAGCAACCTTCCTTATCATTAAAAAATAATTCTGCCTTGAACTAAAAAAAAACAGAGTGTATGTGAAATAAGTCAGACAGAGAAAGACAAATGCCATATGACCTCACTCGTATGTGGGATTTAAGAAACAAATCAAAGAAAAAAAGGGATAAACCAAAAGAACAAACTCTTAACTATAGAGAACAAACTGATGTTTAACAGAGGGGAAGCGGGGCGGTGGTGGTGAATGAAATGTACACTTATAGTGATAAGCACTGAGTAAAGTTTTGAATCACTATATTGTACACCTGAAACTGATATAACACTGTATATTAACTACATTGTAATTTTTAAAAACTAGATGGTAATGTTAAAGAGTATACTACTTTAGATTGGTCAGGAAGACTACTCTAAAAACTAGCATTTAAGCTTAGTTCTGATTATCAAGAAGAGGGCATAATCAGGAAGAAGAGAATTACAGTATGATGGCTTTAAGGCAGAAACTGGTAAAAATAATAATAAGTTTAGTAAGGAAGGTTGAAGTGTGGTATGCAAGAGGGAAAACAGCATGAAATTCGTCAAAGGAGTAAAGGCAGGCAAGTCTAGATGAGCTTGGTAAAGCAGGGTAAGGAGTGGATTTTATTCTAGTTATAATCATCAGTGACTAGAGAGTTAAAAACAATTGTGACAGGATCAGTCTGGCCCAATAAGGGGAAAAGATTATAGGGATGCCAGTATCAAAGCAAGAACACCAATAAGAAGTTGTGTCCAGGGGCACCTGGGTGACTCAGTTGGTCAAACGTTTGACTTTGGCTCATGTCATGATCTTGTAGTTGGTGGGTTTGAGCCCCGTGTCAGGGTCGAAGCTGACAGCTCAGAGCCTGGAGTCTGGTTCAGATTCTAGGTCTCCCTCTCTCTCCCTGCCCCTCCCCCACTTGTGTGCACTCTCCCTCTCTCCCTCTCTCTCTCAAAAATAAATAAACTTAAAAGAATTTTTTAATGTAATTTGTTGCAAGTTAGCTAACATATAGTGTATATAGTGTGCTCTTGGCTTTGGGGGTAGATTCCCATGATTCATCGCTTACATACAACATCCAGTGCTCATCCCAAGTGCCCTCCTCAATGCCCATCACCCATTTTCCACTCTCCCCCGCCCCCCTATCAACCCTCAGTTTGTTCTCTGTATTTAAGAATCTCTTATGGTTTGCCTCCCTCTCTGTTTGAAACTATTTTTCCCCTTCCTTTCCCCCTTGGTCTTCTGTGAAGTTTCTCAGGTTCCATATATAAGTGAAACTTGTGTCCAAAGGATCGGATCTGTAATTATGAGGGAAACAGGAATCAAAAATAAGTGGAATTTTTGGCTTAAAGTCATTTGGGGGAGTGATACACTACGATATTTACTGAAATGAGGATGAGTGAGGAGCAGGTTTGGGGGGAACAGGAATGTGAGAGTTTGGGCCATGTTAAGCTTGAGATGCCCCTTTGACATTAAGTGGCAATATCAAGTAACCATTTGGCTATATCAGTATAGAATTCTAGGTACAGTAGGGACTGGAGTCATCTTTTAAATATGGCATTTAAAACCATAGAAATGGATGAGATCTCCCAGAGAAAATGTGTAGACAGAAGAGAAGAGTCCTGGGTAAGGATCTAGGGAACTTCAAAATTGTGAGTTTGAGAGGAGGAATCACCAAAAGCAAAAACAAAAAAGAACAAACAGTGAGTTAGGATTAAAAAATAAGGAAAATTTGGGAAATTTGGAAAAGTTCTAATGTTTTATAAATATAATTCCTGTCATATAACTAGAGGTAGCTGAAAGACAACTTGGCTGCTTATCATGTCATCTTCCTTGGGCTCCAAGAAATGTAAGATTTTTCACTTGGTGTTTCTTTGGTGATAATTACATTGGAGTGTGATTACATATGGAAAAGCACATGCAATATGAATAAAGAATATTAATTTCCCTATGTATAATGGGACTAAAATGGATGAATAGTTAAGAAAGAGGGTCATGATATTATCAGGTGTTCACAGAGTTCTTTTCCCATATTGATCAGACCAAAGTAAATAAGAAATGTGGTTAGCTATGTAAAGGGTAGGAAAATATTATCTATATCTATATCTATATCTATATCTATATCTATATCTATAGATAGATATAGATAGATTCATATACATACAGACACACAGTTTTTTTAACAGGTACATATAAACAATAACATGTTCATGGTTTCTAACAAATATTTTCTATGAGTCAGTTTGATCTACAGCAAGGAAAAGGGGCAAATCTAAGCCAAAGTGGGAGAGGTAGAAAATAGAATGAATTCTCTCTATAGTTTCCATTCACAGATCTACAACTCTGATTGGAAATGCAAGCAAGTAGACAGACAAATGCCCACAGGAAACAAATGCACACAACCAGGACTAATATTATTACTCCATTTTCTACCCCAATATGCAGGGTAAGTCTGTCTCTGACAGAAGTTAGAAAATAACCTCAAATTGGACATAGCTCCATAATTTATACTTTTATTTTTTAAATGTTTTTATTTTTCATTATTTATATAGTTGTTTGTTTTGAGAGAGAGAGAGAGAGAGAGAGAGAGAGAGAGGGCACTCAAGCAAGAGAGGGGCAAAGGGAGAGAGAGCGAATCTTAAGCAGTCTCCACACCTAGCATGGAGCCTAATGCGGGGCTCAATCTCACGACTGTGAGATCACGACCTGAGCCAAAATCAAAAGTCAGTTGCTTAACCAACTGAGCCACCCAGGTGCCCCATAATTTATACTTTTAATAATACCATCAGCACAATGTAAAACAATTCTTATTCTCAAAAGTCTACAAATACAGACTGTTCCCTTGCTCCAGTGGTTTCAGGACTATCAAGAGACAGTAGAGAATATTTTCCACCTAGTCACTAAGAAAAAAGGACCTGCAACCACCATCTCAGGACACTCAAACTTCTGGATCTCACTGTCAATCACAGCAATTTTAGCACAACGTTCAGCCACTATCTTTTGCAATATTAATTCTCTGAGGAAAAAAATTCCTACAAATTCAGAATCAGGAGGCTTGGATCCTACCTCCAGGTCTACCTCAAGTGAACTGGATGATCCTGAGTATCTCATTTTCATGCCTAAAATAAGAGCATTTACTAGATGATTTTTGAGGTTCCTTCCAACACTCAAGTATAATTTTACAAGCTACATAAATTTCTGTTTACTTGCATCACTACTTTATGTTCTCTTTCCTCCACTGTTGTTATTAGCCCTCCATAAACCCTCTACACTGATTTATGACACTTTCGAACAACTCTGTGTCATCTCCTAAAGCTTAGACCTATGCTCCTCTCACTTGACCTACACATTCAGAAATCCTCTCCACTACCCCGTCATACAGATCTTAAGCCAACATTACCCTCTTTCTTAGGGTACATGCATGGGTCATTTTATAAGTAGGCCTTTCTTGGTCACATCCGTGGTTACCACTTTGCACCACTACACTACAAGCAGTCTGTGAGGCTTGGATAGGAAATAGGGAGCTGACTCCTGAATCAGCCTCCAACCAGTTCCATAACCTCTTGGGGTAAGCAAGAAGGGGTTACCTCTAACCATCCATGGCTTCTATGTACGACTTCTGAGCCTGGCCTTGAGATCTGAAACAGAAAGTGGATCAGCTGTTCACTGTGGATAGTGCAAGGCAGGGTGGAAACAAGGGATTACAAAGAACACAAGGAATCCCTGAGAATGATGGATAGTTTATTATATTGAGAGTGGTGATACTATCATGAGTGTATGCCTATGTCAGAACTATCCAATTGTACACATTAAACGCATGCTGTTCACCATAATATCAATTACACTCCAATAAAGTTGTTTTTCAAGATACTTAAGGAATTAAAAAATAAATAAAAACATATGAAACATAGGAGAGAGAGAGATTTAAAATCGGAGTTGACTTAGGAGTTAAAATTGATCTGATTTGGTAATATGGTTAGTAAAACAAGATAAACTGACTCTCCCATCTCACTTAGAGAAAGAGTTAGAGGGTGAGTGGGAAGCATAAGTTGGAGGTGGAAGATGTATATGAAAATATTCTGAAACTATCAAAGAAGTATGAATAGTAATAATGAATTTTATTTTGCCAGATGCTGAACATACAGCTAAGTTTTATTTTTATTCTATTTTATTATGTTGAGTTAACATGAGATATACCCTTTTAACAAATTTTCAAGCTTATGATACACTATTGTTCTCTATAGGTACCATGTATAGTAGTAAGCTCTCTAGAGCTTATTTAGTTATTTTGCATAACTGATACCTTATGCTCATTGATCACTAACTCCCCATTTCCCCTCCCTCAGCCCCTGGCAACCACCATTCCACTCTCCTATTCTATGAATTTGACTGTTTTAGTTAGCTATCTCACATAAGTAGAATCATACGGTATTTGTCCTGTGAGTGGCTTAGTTCATTTAGCATAATGTGTTCAAGGTTCATCCAAAGTATAGTTAACTGTCCTTTCCAGACAGTTAGGAAAGCTAGGAAAGGAAGCACACGATTAATGACAGAGCAGTGGCAGAGACATATGCTAGGGGAATTCAGAGTGCGTTGTTCTGCTATCGAGTGGTATTAGAAGCCTGCTTCATTCCTTCCTGAGTTAATTACTTAGAAAAGAATTGTCAGTCCCATATAGACATAGTGTCAGGTTAATTGCATGAAATATAAGACCCATTTAAGTTGCATTTATTAACATCTACAAACATTCCAGTATTGGCTATTGCTTTGTACTTTTCCTGGAAGAGTGATTTAGAATAATGGTTGATAAGCCCGATTCAGACAATATACAGAAATTCATAACTTTTAGTATAAATTCTTAAAAACAAGATTTTTAAGAAATACTTGAGGTGTTAATTAGTGTTTTTGAGGAGGGACTAGGAATTAAAAGGCATTGTCTGTCTTATTACTCTTTACCTTTGAGTTGTTCCTATTTATCTCATTCAAACTACCAGTCCATTAAGGATGGGATTGTTGTCTCATTTTTGCACCTCCCAAAATATCCTCAATAGACCTGTGAAGAACCTGATAATCAGTAAATATTTATTGAATAGGGGGTGCCTGAGTGGCTCAGTTGGATGAGTGTTCAACTCTTGGTTTTGGCTCAGGTCATGATTTCGTGGTTTCGTGGGTTTGAGTTCTGCATTGGGTTCTGCACTGGCAACACAGAGCCTGCTTAGGATTCTTTCTCTCTTCATCTCTCTTCCTCTCCTTCACTTGGGATGTCTGTGTCTCAGAATAAATAAATAGGGGCGCCTGAGTGGCTCAGTCAGTTAAGTGTCTGACTTCGGCTCAAGTCATGATCTCACCATCTGTGGGTTCGAGCCCCACGTCGGGCTCTGTGATGACAGCTCAAGAGCCTGGAACCTGCTTCGGATTCTGCATCTCCCTCTCTCCCTCTTTCTCTCTCTCTCTCTCTCTCTCTCTCTCTCTCAAATTAAAATTTAAATTAAGTCTGGCAATCATTAAAATAATATACTGTTCTTCAAAAATTGCATTTAAGTTGAAAACATATAAATACACACTAACACCAGTTTTTAAATGTAGACTTGAGGTCTTGTTAATAAGACCCCTGTTGTCTTTTATCTATCACCATAACACATAGTATATGATTTCAGATTTCAGTTTCTTTATGGTGAAGTGAAAAAAAAAAAGACTCCTGCGAAGTAAGACAAATGTAGAATTAGAATTAGAATTTTCCCTTAATTTTGTAAGGTTTCTTACTTAAAGCTAATTCAACAGCAAGTTTTAAACAATTCAGCTTCATCAAGTTTTCCAGATTTAATTTAATTTCATAATAAAAACTCCCTTCCCTTAAAAATTCATATTTCATTATTTTATTGGATATCTAGCTAAAGTCATAAGTACAGTAATTCATGTGTTTGTTTTGCTCCCTCACTGAAAAATAAGCTGCATGAAAGTACAAAATTCATAAGGCTTGTTCAATAATTTGTTTCAAGGGGGGAGGAGGCACTTCATTCATTCATTTTTTTTTTTTTATGAATGAGTCACATGTAACTCGAATAAACAGGACTGGAAGCAAAGATAACTGACTATATTGTGTACATTAAGCTAACAACCAAGGTGGTGAGAGGCGCCTCTGAGATGTGAGCCTTTGGTTTGCATCAGATGTTAGTCGATATGCAATAGAAACAGAATGGAACTGTCATTTAATCTAGCAGATGGTTAGAGTTCCTTAAATCACAGAACTTTCCAATATTTATCTTATCATAGCACTGAGGAAAATAATACTTTAAGAAACATTATGATAAATGATCCAATGTACACTCCTGGGGATTCCAGATGCCCAGGTCTCCGCCTATCCATCCCAAGGGTTGACAGACTCAACAACCCATCAGTGAACACTTGCCACAGTCTAAGAAGCTCTGCCTCAAAGCTTCTGTTATGACAGCTTCTGAAGTGATCCAGATGGCACCACATACTACACCATTATTTTGCTGTTGATGGTGGAGCATTGCTATAGCCTGACCACATTTCTACACCGTTGGGCTCCTGATACCCTGCTAGCTGACCCCTTCAGGAAATCAATGTCAGTGTTGCTACCTGGCGAACCTCTGGCTATCTACAAAAATATGAGCCCAATGGGGCCACCTTCCCTGGTTTCCCTCAGTGTTCCACCTTCTGTTGGCATCCTTGCTCACCCAGCCAGGCCACAGTGATTCCCTATCATGCAGAGGAGGATAATCCTTCATCCTCAGGGATGTCCCACAGCAAAACTAGCAGAGCCCCAAGTTCTGCAGATTTTTAGTAATAGATATATTTTGAGTCAACCATATCTTTCTAAGAAGCACCCACTTCTGCTGGGTTGTGCCCTAGATCAGCTCTCCCTAGCAATGACCCAGGTTCCAGTGTTCATTTCAGACTTTTCTCTTCAACTTCCCTTTCCTGAAAAGCTGGGTTTGATTAGGGATCTCTTAATCTATCAGATGCATTTCTCTATCTTTCAATCCCAACAGGAAAAAGAAAGAAAGAAAGAAAGAAAGAAAGAAAGAAAGAAAGAAAGAAAGAGAAAGAAAGAGAGAGAGAAAGAAAGAAAAGGAAAAGAGCCCAATCTTGAATTAATCTAGAAATGAGATGGTATTGATATGAATCAGAATGGTGGCAATGCAAATAGAGATAACTGGACAGATCATAGGGATATTTAGAGACAGACTCAGTAGGACTTGGTGATTGGATAGATTGGATAGGTAGAGGTGTGGGAGCCAGGTTTTGGTTTAGGCAACTGTGTTGAATTCTGGTTACTATTAAATGAAACTGGGGGGAGGGGAAGGGTAGAAACAGAAAGAGAAATAGTTTAAAGAACATGTTGACTTTAACTTAAATTTGGAATACCCAAATGAAGGTACCATAAGAATCAAATCTCAGGAGGAAACTTTGCTTCATTTAAGGCATTGACAAACACTTGGTAATTGAAGATTGGAGCCATGGAAAAATTTTATCACTCAAGGAAGTTTTGTAAATTATATAAAATAGAAGAGGACTTCGCATGTACTATGAAATTCCATGAAAACTTAAGGAATAGACAAAAGAAGATTAATAAACAAAATATTCTCAAGGGGAAAGGTAGGAGGAATGTTAAGGACTCCAAAGGAAAAGAGTATTTCAAAGATAGTAGTCAAGAGTATCCAATGCCACTGAAAGTATCCCCTGGATTCAATCAGCTAGCAGGTCATTGATTACCTTTCAAGAGTAGTTAGAGTGGAGTGGTAGAAAAGGCACTGTTCCATTTCCCAATTCTGTGATTCATGGGATATAGAAGATGAATCATCCTTCTTCTTTTTTTTTTTTTTTTTTTTTTTGAGAGAGAGAGAGAGAGACTTAGGAGAATGTTTTCAAAGTAGAATCAGCCTTAAGTGTGGAACAATAGGAGAAACATTGTGTGAAGAAGGAGAGGATTTGTCTTTATAATGGATCAGGGATCATAGGAGGCAGAGTGGAAAATGTTGGGCAGAATGGGAGGTTAAGTCATGGGAGAAGAGGGCAGAAGGCAAACAGCATTGTGGGAGAAGATGGATCGGGGGTTAAAATTCTGAGCAGTAGAAAAGAATGACACATAAGGAAGACTGAGTTATTTTAGCTGCCTACAAATTTCCCAGATGAGTAAAACCTAGGGGGATTGAAATAAATGCAGGTGTGGAAAGAGGAAAGGAGAGGAGAGGGATTCACTGGAGTTGCAGGAGTCTGCCATGGCCGGGTTGCAGTTCTGCTAAGAAGTTGCTAGTCCAGATGAGTGCACTAGCAATAGATTTATTTTGCACTTGACTCTCACTCACATTAAGAAAATCAGCAGCCTTTGAAGCTAGAGGATACACTGTACTCAGGGAGAGGTTGGACAGGATCCTGACTATTTGCACAAGACCCCAAGAAAATGCTCTGAGTTCAGGCTTCTGGCACAAAGGCTCTTGAGTAATAACAATTGGTCTTTCCTGAGCTCTTCCAATTGTTTCCAAAATGTTCTACCTGATTCACCCTCATATCCTACAATCCATCCTCTACAATTCTTTTATTAACCTTTCTAGAATGTATATATGATTGTATTGGTATCCATTGCTGGATAACAAACCACCCCAAAACCTAGTGTCTTAAAACAATGACATTTATTTAACTTATGAAGCCATGAGGGGCAAATTGGGCTGGGATAAACCTGGAAGGTCTTCTGCTGGCCTCAGCTGGGTTTCTATCAAATATTTGCTGTTAGCTGGAATTTGATGTTTTCATTCATATGTCTGACAGGCTGGCTATTACCTGGGACTGGCTGCTTTATGTTGGTTTTGCCCAAAATGACTAGAACAAGGGACTCTTCTCCTTCTAAGTATCTTTATTGAACTCCTACTTTAAAATTAAGGTTAGACACCACTTTTTTATGAAGCCTTAGTGCCTCTGTATAGCAGGTGTTTTCAAACCCTCAGGGCTTCCACAATCCATTATACATACCTCTAATAGATGTTATTCCAATGTATTACCATTAGTCTCATATATGCCCATGTCTTCACCAGACTGTTGAGGGCAAAAATCTCATTTTAATATCATCTTTACCTAAAATAGTGCTTTCCTTAATTATAGAAAGAGTCAATAAATACATTTTGAGTGAAGGAATATCTGATTATGTGTTGTGTTTCACTTCATCCAGGATGCAGAAGAACTGATGGTATGAAGACAGTTTTGATAAGTGAGCTTCAGTCCCAGAGTGAACATGGAGTTCCCCTACAATACTGAATAGACCACTACTTTTGGTTGCAGCCAAGGAATCTATAAAATAAAGAATAGGTGAGAAAGACAGATATCATATGATTTCACTCATATGTGAAATTTGAGAAACACAACAGATTAAACACAGGGGAAGGGAAGGAAAAATAAGATAAAAACAGAGAGGGAGGCAAACCATAAGAAACTCTTAAATACAGAGAACAAACTGAAGGTTGCTGGAGGGGAGGTAGGTGGGGGATGGGCTAAATGGGTGAGGGCATTAAGGAGGGTACTTGTTGGGATGAGCACTGGATGTTGTATGTAAGAAATAAATCATTGGGTTCTACTCCTGAAGCCAAGACTACACTGTATGTTAACTAACTTGAATTTAAATAATAATAAACAAAAGTAGGTTAATCTAAACTATATTGGGAGCAAAGGTAAAATTTCTTTATAGACATGAATGTAGATTAATTGAGTTGCTTTAAATTAATTTAATTAAATAATTTAAATTGTAGTATAAATAAGTAATTGATGAAGAATCATCTGCCAGTGAACTGAAGGTATATTACAAATGATCACATATTTCATGGAAGTAAAGGTGGAGGAAAAATGGCATGACCCTTTATGATTGTCTCAAGGAAATTACATGACTTAAGGAAATGCTAACCAGCCTGGTTTTGTAATGGTTGAGTAAACTGACACTATAGCTGGATTGAGACTAGGTGACATGAAATAACAGGTAATTAGCTCTTCCATAAGGAAAGTCAGTACCATTAAATACTAGCAGAGTACATCTCTCCACAGACCTAGCCAACAACCTCACCTTTGGGATTCGTGGCCTATATATATAATTAACAAATGGTAATACCTGCATAAGTATGTGTAATTTCTCAATGAATGCATAAAGTTAGTTGAGACTGATACATTAAAGCAGAAACATGAATTGAATTTGTATCAGTTTGCCTGCCTCTATCTCCAGGTGCTTAGATTTTAGCACAAAAAGATCTACAGTCTAAAATGTGAAAGTCTCCTTCCACAAATGGGAATATTTAATGACTTATTAAAAAAATAATCTCTAGGAACTCAGTTATGCACTACTGCACCAATTCACGCACTTGCTGTATCTCTCGCACATGGAGAGCATAGGTGAGCAAAAGCTCAATACTGGTCTGTAATTCTAATTCTGGCACATTATAATTGAATATCCAGTTAGCATGGCATCTGTCCTAGCTTGAATCTCAGTGAGATACAGACCTTTCTTGGGTATGTCTGCCTTTCATTCCTTCTCAGTTTTTGTTGCATACAACAGAAAAAAAAAAAGCTCTTGATGGCTTAAACATTTTTTAAAATTATTTAAAGCATATGTTGCAGCCCTGAACATCTACAAGGATTCCCTGAATTTCTAGAAAGGTGGGAGGTGGGAAAACAGGTATGGAAAAAGACAAGAATGAAAGGTGTGAAACAGTAGCCACTATCATAGCTAACGTCATGCCGGGACATAAGTCCCCTAAAAACATAATGCCAACCTTGGACACTTGATGCCATTCCTGGACCACTGTCACAGATGTTCGTTGAAACTTGACCTTGCTGCTGCTGCTGCCACTCATCACTACCACAGTGAAGTCTCCATTCCTTCTGCTTGCTTGAGTCCTTCAGCATCCATGCAAATCCTGTAGTGACTGCATCTAATAGGACAAGCCTATGTCACATGTTTCCATTCCAGCTGAAAGAAGGGCTAGGGAACTAAATATCTGATTTTCAAACTCTGTAAAGAGAGAGGGTGGGGCTCCATGTTCTACCATGACTCATGAGGTGGGCAAATCACAAATATAAAAAGAGGGATTGAGATGATTTGCAAGGGAAAAAACTCAGATAATTAATATAACTCATTCCTTTGCACGTATTCGGAATGCAATTTTCTTTAAATTTTTAAGGTTTAAAAAGTGCGGCTACATAATTAAGGCCATAACTATCACCTGAATGGTGAAAACATCTATAGCCCTATTCAAGAAGTGATGATCCAGATTTTAATCAACATTCTGCTGTAAATCCTGGATTTCCTACAAATACAGGTCTGCTAAGATCCTATCTCAATATTCTGTGATATGTGTACTAAACTAATTTAATTACCACCAACTACCTGATATAAAAGAGAGAGAAAGTAAAAGGAACTAAGAGGAAACACATATGTACACACACATACACACACACACACAATGATATGGCAAAGAAGAAAATACGGAAGAAAACTACAGTCTTGTCTCTATACCCATTTCATAAAGTTGCTTTGTTTTAATGACACCCCTTCTTCCCTTCTCATAATGTTTTTTCATCAGCTAGCTGGCTAGAGTTTTCCCAGTGGAGACAGAAAATTCTTGTTTATAAAGGGCCCTTAACTTATGCTACTTGACAAGGCAGTACTAGGAAGCCAAAATATAATATGGGTTCTATTCATGTACTTCCCATCCTTTAATGTATATCACCTATGTTATTACCCTTGACTCTCAAGATCAACCACTGGAACTAGCATCATAGCCTTCCTTTTTGATCGATAACTCAACAACTTGAAGAGTCCAATATAGCCAGGTAGAAGCAATATCTTTTAATTCAACAAAGAACTTTCTGTGCCCTTTGATAGAAATATTTCTGCCTTGAGTATAAATACCTCTACACTAGGAGAGCATAGTGTTTTAGGGACAGGAAAGAAAATATTTCCAGCTGTAATTAGATGTCATTGAGAGCATGCCATTCCAGGTTCCATGTACTAGTTTCTCAACTCATGAGAGGTACAACACCCTATATTAATTTTTGGTTAAGAGTACCAATGCATCCTAGAGGACAATATCCTGAACATGCAACTGTGACCTCTTAGCAGACATTATAATTAACCATTCCACCATTCTGAAAGACCAACAGTTAGCAGATCATAGAGCAAATGATGAAATCAAGTAGTATGAGGGGCAACTGGCCAGCGAAGTGATTCCTTCACTGGGAGCAAGACTGTGTGCAAACTTCATGATGAGTAAAAGGAAACCAGTAAGTTCATGGATCAGCAAATGCATGAAAGGCAGGGCACGGAAATTCCAATGCATAATAATTATTCTACAAAGTAGAAGTGTCTAATATAACCAACCTGTGATTATATTTCTACCTGAGGGTAATATTTTCCACATTTCCAATAGTTTTCCCCACTAGGGACCTTCTGATGAGTTTTCATGTAAAATCGAATAGTCTTACATCCAGACAATAACCATTATACTTTTTGCTTCTTTTTTCATTCTTTCTTTAATTTTCTTAACTTGACCACAAATGATTAGCCATGCGACAGGAAGCAATGTCGCCCCTCAGCTCAGGCCATTTCTCTGTCCATGGCCATATGGACAATGAGCGGTATCGCTCCAGGCTGTTCCCAGTAGGAAAATATTCTTTTTCATTTTCCTTCAAAGCAAACCCTGTAGTCAGTTCTCACACTGAAACAGTACACTTCCAGTAAGGTTAGGCCCACTTTCCTAGCAACTCTTTATGAGGCTAAAGATATAAACTGAAGGAAGGATGGCACTGTGGCAAAGCAGACACATCCAAGCCAGTTTGTCCTTTAGGGCCTGCTATGACCACTTATTATTAACACAAGGTTGATGAGTCCCTTTATTTTTGTGATCGTGAAATTCACCTTTACCCTCTGCCATGCATGTGTCTTTTCTTTAAGTTTTTATTTAAATTCCAGTTAATATTCAGCATAAGTTTAGTTTCAAGTGTAGAATATAGTGATTCAACACTTTCATACATTATCTGGTGCTCAATCACAAGTGCCCTCCTTAATCCCCATCACCTATTATCCTGTCCTCCTGCCCACCTCCCCTCTGGTAACCATCAGTTTGTTCTCTATATTTAAGAGTCTGTCTCTTGGTTTGTCTCTCTTTTTTTTCCCTATGCTTATTTGTTTTATTTCTTCAGTTCCACATATGAGTGAAATCATATGGTATTTGTGTTTCTCTGACTGATTTCACTTAGCATAATGCTCTCTGGCTCCATCCATGTTGTTGCAAATGGCAAGATTTCAATTCTTTTTGATGGCTGAGTGATATTCCACTGTATGCATATGTGTGTGTGTGTGTATACATACATATGTGTGTGTGTGTGTGTGTGTGTGTGTGTGTCACCTTCTTTATCCATTCATCAGTTGATGGACACTTGAGCTGTTTCCATAGTTTGGTTATTGTAGATAATGGTGCCATAACATTGGGGTGCATGTATCCCTTTTTATTAGTATCTTTGTATTCTTTGGGTAAATACCTAGTAGTGCAATTGCTGGATCATAGGGTAGCTCTATATTTAACTTTCTGAGAAGGCCTCTATACTGTTTTTCAGAGTGGCTGCACCAGTTTGCATTCCCACCAACAGTGTTAAGAGGATTCCCCTATCTCTGCATCCTCACCAACACCTGTTGTTTCCTCTGCTATTAATTTTAGCCATTCTGAGAGGTGTGAGGTGATATCTCAGTGTAGTTTTGATTTGTATTTCCCTGATGATGAATGATGTTGAGCATCTTTCCATGTGTCTGTTGACCATCTGGATGTATTCTTTGAAAAAATGTCAATTCCTGTCTTCTGCCCATTTTTTAATTGGATTATTTGTTTTTGGGGTTGGAGTTTTATAAATGTGAAAATAAATTCAAAATGGATTAAAGACCTAAATGTGAGACATGAAACCATTAAAATCCTAGAGGAGAATACAGGAAGTAACCTCTTTGATATCGGCCATAGCAACTTCTTACCAGATATGTCACCTGAGGCAAGAGAAACAAAAGCAAAAATAAACTATTAGGACTTCATCAAAATAAAAAGCTTCTACACAGTGAAGGAAAAATTGAAAATAGTAAAAGGCAACCTATGAAATGGGAGAAGATATTTGCAAATGACATATCCAATAAAGGGTTAGCATGTGTCTTTTCAAGATGAAAGCAGACAGATGTTACACTCTTTGCTTTTCAGTGGAGAAAAAATGCTTAGCCATACTGGGAGCTGCAGGCCAGGACCTAGGTGCTCTATTTAATTGCGCCCATTAAGAGACCACATCTGGAAACTGTAGCTGCTATAGCAGAAACCATCATTAAGCTTCCAGCAATTAACTTCCATTCTCAAAGTTCATATTCCACATCTTTAAGCAATAGGGAAGCTGGCAGATTAAAAGGGAATGTGAAGAACATATTATTCCTGTCTATTTCAAGACTGAAAATGACACTGATGTTTGTATTTCTCTTAGATATACTATTTATTAGAGAGAGGAAGCTCCAGAGGTTTCCACTTAGTCCTTTTTATCATAATAGCTCTTGCTTTTTAGGGCAGGAAATAAAAGAGTGGATTCTTCCCATTACTAAGCATATCCTTTACTTCTACACACTTGAGTGAAGAGACAATAACCACAGGGTGGTGTCAAGGTCACACAGAACCTAGCATATGATGGATGAACGAAGACTCCATTTGTGTTCTGACTCCCAGGGTATTCTGGGTCCCCAGTACTTAAAATTAACATAAAAGCAATAACAACAACAAATAAAAACCTTTTAAAAGTCTTTGTATTGCCTTTTTCCCTGTGCTAATCAAGGACCTTCAGCTATTTGGTAACTGACCAAGGATGCTTGAGGAAGACTAGGAATTACAGTCCCAGTTAGCACTAGCTATGTTATTAAAGGGTCTATCCTCAAGGATACTATATTTTACTAAAGGGCTCTGGCTTTGTGAACTAACTAAGGTCTGAAAATTGGACATAAATCCATGTCTGTAAAAACAAACAAACAAACAAAAAACAAAACAAAACAAGAATCAAGTCAAGCTTCCATTCACCAGACTTGGAAATTTTCCATTTTTATAAAATCAAATAAGGATTTTGTAGGCTTCTCATCCATTTTTGTCCTAGGAACCTATGATTAATTTGGCAATACCAGAGATCCCACCTGGACCAATCATCGTGATCATCAGGCAGGCCCTGCAGACCATCACAATAACAATGCCTCCGTTTGATCCTAGAAGTTAGATAGAACTAGTTGGTAACTGCTGCCTGAAATCCTGTTATCTCCACTGAAACCAGAGAACACACAGCAATGGCAATGCTTCCACTATTTCTGGCTTAGAACAGCTATAAAAGTGACTTTCAAAACTGCTTATCATCATCCAAAGCCTTGGTGAAAGACATATATTCCAAGCCTCTTTGGGGACATACTTTGGAAATGGGTGGATAGGTTGCATACAAATAATTCACTTTATTACTTTTTTTTAATGCTTATTTATTTTTGAGAGAGAAAGACAGAGCATGAGCAGGGGAAGGGCAGAGAGAGAGGGAGACAGAGAATCCAAAACAGGTTCCAGGCTCTGAGCTGTCAGCACAGAGACTGACACTGGGCCTGAACCCACAAACTGCAAGATCATGATCTGAGCCAAAGTCATATGCTTAACCGACTGAGCCACACCCAGGTGCCCCCAAGTAATTCACTTTAATATCCCCATCTCCATAAGTCATTGAATTTCTTTCTCTATATTAATTCTCACATTAGAATCATCTAAATATTTTTTTTAAGCATCAACACCTGGATTCTGCCCCTGGACACTCGATATGATTGATTTGGGTTGGCAAGAAGACTAGTATTTTCCAAACTTTCTAGGGGATTCTAATGAAGAGCCAGAATCAAAAACCACTGCCATTATTTCCTTGTGTGTCTGTGGCTTGCAAGCATTCTTTTTTTTTTTTTTTTTTAATGTTTATTTATTTTTGACAGAGACGGAGTGTGAGCAGGGGAGGAGCAGAGAGAAAGGGAGACAGAATCCAGAGCAGCCTCCAGGCTCTGAGCAAGCTGTCAGCACAGAACCTGATGCGGGGCTTGAACTCAAAAACTGTGAGATCATGACCTGAGCAGAAGTCAGATGCTTAACCACCCAGGCGCCCCTGCAAGCATTCTTGGTAGTAATTTCTATAATGATCACAATTTTTTTAAAAAAAATTTTAAGTTTATATATTTCGAGAGACAGAGAGACCAAGGGGGGAGGGGCAGAGAGAGAGGGAGAGAGACATGTCAAGCAGGCTCCCCTCTGTCAGCACGGAGCCCAGTGCAGGGCTCGAACTCACCAACCGAGAGATCATGACCTTAGCCAAACCCAAAGTTGGTTGCTTAATCAACTGAGCCACCCAGACACCCCTCAGGATTCTTAATTTAAGCAACAGAATCCAACTCTGATTTAAGCAAATAGTGAAATGTTAGTAAAGTAACAGAATTGCAGGTACCGCTAGAGAACACGTCTTGGAAACAGGAACACATAAGTAGGCATGGATCAGCCAGGATTAGAGTAAAATCCTGCAACGAAACAAATCCGGCATGTACACCACAGCCTGCTCTACCTCAGCTGGCTCTGAGAGCTGGGCGCTGCTGCCCCAGTCTCTCTGCTACTCTTGCACGCCAGCCAGCACGCAGCTGTGACCACCAGTCTCCAGAATGCATTTCCCAAAGCCCTGATTCTTTCTATCACTACATTGGGATTCCTCCTATGGAACAAGTATAACTAGTTAAGCCTATGGGCCTACCCTTAATTGCCAAGTAGGCTAGGAGAGGAAATATTTGCTCTTTTCAAATTATTAGAAGGTTTTCACTGAGTCTCACTGAGATTCAAGGTAAGTAACTCCAAAAACATCAAAACAGGGTTCTGCTGCTAGGTAGACAAAAAAATTGTAGATATTTCCCATATCATTTCATAACATCATACTTGAAACATATCAAGTATATAGCACTGTGAGGGAAAAGAACTCTCTATATAGGAAATCTTGAAACTTATTCTTTACCTGAGATACACCTTTAATGCTAACCATCATGGTTAGAAATCTTTCTAAAATAGGGGCGCCTGGGTGGCTCAGTTGGTTGAGCCTCTGACTTCGGCTCAGGTCATGATCTTTCGGTCCGTGAGCTTGAGCCCCGAGCTGGGCTCTGTGCTGACAGCTCTCTGTCTCGCTCTCTCTCTGTCCCTCCCCAGCTCACACTCTGTTCTGTCTCTCAAAAATGAATAAACATTAAAGAAATTTAGAAGTCTTTCTTTTTTTTTAACGTTTATTCATTTTAGAGACAGAGAGAGACAGAGCATGAATGGGGGAAAGTCAGAGAGAGAGGAAGACACAGAATCTGAAATAGGCTCCAGGCTCTGAGCTGTCAGCACAGAGCCCGACGCGGGGCTCGAACTCACGGACCGCGAGATCATGACCTGAGCCGAAGTCGGTCGCCCAACCGACTGAGCCACCCAAGCGCCTCAGAAGTCTTTCTAAAATAGATTATACATTCTCTTACAGGTGACACAAAACAAAATTTAAACTGTGTTACTGGAATCATCAGGAAGAGCACTTGCCATAAAAATAAAATAATAGTTATTGAGATCCTGATAGCCTTCCATTATTCCATTAAAAAGTCCTCCAATGCTAAAGGTCTATTCTACTGTGCTTTATACTTTTTCTTCCCCTTGGCTTCCAATTTATTCAGTTATAACCCTTTTTAGGAGTCCCATTTTCTTCTAATTTTTTCTTCCTAATCTGTTACAGGTTGGAAAAAAATGTAACTTTAAGAATTGACTTACACTGCTGGTGGGAATGCAAACTGGTGCAGCCACTCTGAAAAACAGTATGGAGGTGCCTCGAAAAGTTAAAAATAGAACTACTCTATCACCCAGCAATTGCACTACTAGGTATTTATCCAAAGGATACAGGTGTGCTGTTTCAAAGGGGCACGTGCACCCCAATGTTTCTAGCAGTGCTATTAACAATAGCCAAAGTATGGAAAAAGCCCAAATGTCCATCAACTGATGAATGGATAAAGAAGATGAGGTGTGTACATATATATATATATATATATATATATATATACACACATACATACACACACACACACACACACACACACACACAATGGAATATTACTCGGCAATCCATAAGAATGAAATCTTGCCATTTGCAACAACGTGGATGGAACTAGAGTGAATTATGATAAGCGAAATTAGTCAGAGAAAGACAAATATCATATGACTTCACTCATATGTGGAATTTAAGATACAAAACAGATCAACATAAGGGAAGGGAAACAAAACTAATATAAAAATAAGGAGAGGAATAAAACATAAGAGACTCTTAAATACAGAGAAGCTGAGGGTTGCTGTAGGGGTTTTGGGTGGGGGGATGGGCTAAATGGGCAAGGGGCATTAAGGAGGACACTTGGGATGAGCACAGGTTGTTATATGTAAATGATGAATCACTGGATTCTACTCCTGAAATCATTAATGCACTATATGCTAACTTCTACGTAAATTTTTAAAAATTTTAAAAAACAAATAATAAATACATAAATAAAAAGAACTGGCCTACAGTAAATTAAAGATCCTACATGGTCTGAGCCTTGGGCGTTTTGTATGATTAAAGTACATAAATTCACTTGACCATCATCTTGAATGCTCAAGGGGCAGTTGTGTTTATTTCAATGTTTCCCAGTTATCCTAGTGACACTGGGAAATATGATCTCCAGGTGCATGAAGAAGGAAAGAGAAGAGATTTTCTTTGGTAAGGTTCTATGAGAGTTGTTTAAAGACATTGTCCATTGAATCTTCACAATTCTTTGGGGATAGTTTTACAAACAGAGAAGGCTGAGGCTCAGAGGTATTATGATAGATTAAAAGGTGGAGTCTAATCCCCTTCTTGAATTTTGGCTGGACACTGTCTCCCCCTTGATGAAAAGAATGTAAAAGAAGGGACTTCCTGGAACTCCTAAGGCTAAGTCAAATGAAATTTTGCAGCTCTGGCCTAGATACTTTGGGATACTAACTACTCTGGGAAAAGCAAGCTTCTGTGTAAAAGAGTTCAAGTCTCCTGACTTGATGCTGGAGACACCAAACATTAACATCCTGTTCCATAGCCCCAGCTGAACTCAGCCTTCCAGCCATCTTCAGTGTGGTGCCAGACATGACATGGCCCTCACAGCAGCCCATCCACCACCAGAACACCACTGAGAAACAGCTAATGCCACATGCAGATAAGGAACCAACAGCTGTGTCCCCTCGAATTCCTGACCCACAAAATTGTGACATGTAATAAAATGTTCATTGGTTTAAGCCATTCAGTTTCTGGGTAGTTTTTTACACAGCAATAGATAACCAGAAAAGACATTAAATCAATTGATTGGTTCTTTTAGTTAACTTGTGTTCAAATCAAGAGTCAAACTCAGATAGTTTTAACATCAAGGCCTATAATCTTCCCCTTATTTCCTAGTGCCTACAGGGACAAAGTAGGATATTTATACTTTGAAACTATTTTTTAAATAGGAAAAATGACAATCTCTTTATTAACACCTGATTTTTGCATAAAACTTATAGTTTAAAAATATTTCACACTTTCTTATGATTTCTTTCATTCTGATAACCATCTATTGAAATAAGTCTTATTATTTCTATTTTGTAAGAGAAAAGGCTACAAACAAATGAAACTGTTCCTCCAATATAGGTTCTATGATTCCAAAAGGGACACTGTTTCCATTACATGAAAACGTTTTTCCATCTATTCCATATGTAGTCCTCTATAATGAAATTTTTAAACACAAAATAATCTATCTTCGGTTTGGATTCCAGTGTAGGACTTAGTGTTATTGCTAACTTCATGCCAAAATAAAACTTCAGGATGAGAAAGCAGAAATTAAGGCCAAATTAATATTGTTACTTTCAGTTCCAATTCTTACTTTAAGTTTTATAGTATCCCATTTGCAAAAGTCGTCCCTCCCTACATTACAAGGTGTTATCTTGCTATTGAGCAGAGAAATCTAGAGAGCAGTTCAACAAAATGGTCATTAGCCTCCTCATATGTTAAAATTTGATGTTAAAATGTTAAAGTGATGTAGAGGATTGCAGTGGGAATTGATATCAACACTAAGTTCCATCCTTGCCAATTAAAACATTACACTCTTCTTCCTGACAATTCTTTTAGACCCTAGTTGATCTCCCATGTTCCTTTTTATGACTGGTCTTACTTGCCTAAAGACCATGAAATCAAAAAATGAATTAGAAGTTTTAAAAGCAATAGGTATTTCTTTAGAGCTTCATAGTATACTTTGTACTCTTTTGTGAGTTTAAAAAAAAACAGCCCTTTTTAAGATATCATTAATTGCTTTAAAACCTTTTCAAAATTGAGCAAAAAAATAAATTCTAAATAAGCCACAATAAAAAATCGGCTTTAATTTACATGATTTTTCATATAGATGATGGAATAGATGTTGCCTACTGCCATGTCAAATCCTGCCTTATGATACTGATTTCACTAACAAATATTCTCAGTCATCTTCTACAGTTAAAATCCAGCCAAAACTTTTGAATTCAGTTGTTAGTACACTGCACTAACTTACTGTGAAGAGCAGATCTAGAAAATATTCAGGTAAGGGGACCTAAGACAGAATCCTGAAATGATAAAAGGAAGAATTGGGTATTATTTGAGCAACTGATAAGAAAGAAAACCCGGAAGTTGTAAAGAATAATCTCCCTAGGATGGTAAGTTCCATTTGATTGAAGTGAAATTCTACCCTAAGGATATAGACTAAGGAGATGAAATACAAAATGCAAGTAACAAAACATCTACCTCTTATGAGGTTGAGCTCACACTGAAGTATCTCTGCATCTTGGCAAGATCTCCTGAATTATATAACATTCATCAGTATTAATTCTTGGACCTGAGTAATCAACAGTTACTCATCTTTAATTTTGAATTTTCTCTTTAAATTTTCCTTCTTTTTTTAATCCTTAAGTTTTGGACCACTCCATCTGCCTCAATTAAATATATACTTTTCAAAACAATTTGGACCATGACCAAGTAAATATAAATTTCATTATGGAAACCAAATGCGGATTTCTCTCATTTTTCAAAGAGTGCTACACAGTAATTTCATTAATGCTTTTTACTTTGGATGAGAAATTTTCTTATATACTCACAAACACAGACATCAGCAAAAAAAATTTCGTAAGTGGAAATAGATGATCGTGTTGAAAATGTAGCTACTGGCTTCACTTATCTTTTTGTTTTCCAGTATTTTCATATTTTTATTGTTATAATGATGTATTTCGAATGCAGGTCAGACATCTTTTTTAACTGTTTCAAAAATGTTCAAATATTGATCTTCTAACTCTGTGGGTATTATAAGGAAATCCCTAGATATTTAGTACAGGAAAAAAATCCTAAAACTGAAGGACATGAATAACAAAACAGAAAAAAAACACAGATGGGGGGTGCAGAATTAAAACACCATAGGTTTTCTAATTTAGAAAAACAAAACACTTTTAAAATAAGAAAAAAATATTGTTTAAAACCTACGCAAAAAAATACATAACCATCTCTGTTCCAATACCCTCAACTGACTGCTGAGTAAACTGAAGTCTTAAAACATTCGTTAACTTACCTGAAGTTTTAAAATCGGAGTAAAATCTTAAGACTACTATCTCGATATAAAATGGAATCCCCAAGACAAATGGAGTGTCTCAAGTACCGTATACAGATACTGTTACAGATCATTTATGTATACACATACTCAGCAAGCTTAGGCAAATCATAATAAAGTCCTTTTTTGACCTCTGTTGACTCTTTTCAGTTTTTTCCATTTTAATTTTTTGTGCTTATTAAAGCAATGCCTGTACAAGATTAAAATGTTAAATAATGTATACCCCACTTCTACTCATCCAATTTCATTTCTCCAAAGGCAACATTTTCAAACTGTCTCTATTTGTAGTTCTTCGAGTCTCCTTATATCTCTAAATAATATACTTATACTAATACTTACTTATCAACATTAGGCATTACACATGGAGTTCCTACTAACCACAGAAACATTTCAGCCCTTACATGAATCTTACACCCACTACCCCCTTCCTTCTATTCCCCATGCCAACCCTCTGGTAGAGTTACATTTCTGCTTTTAGTTCCCCTATTACATGTATGTTACCTTTTACTTACTCCACTAACCACATAGTCTATCCTAGCTCCATACTTATGGAAATATTATCACTCTCATCCATTCCCTCACTTCCGTTTGTCTTCCACCTTCAACTTCTGTTATCTGCACCTTCACTTTTTTTTAATTCAAATTTTTATTTAAATTCTAATTAGTTAACACATAGTGTGATATTAATTTCAGGAGTAGAATTCAGTGATTCATCACTTACATCTAACACCCAGTGCTCATCACAGCAAGTGCCGTCCTTAATACCCTTCACCCATTTAACCACACATGCTCCCCCGCCCTCCTCCCTTACAACAACCTTTAGTTTGTTTTCTATAGTTAAGAGTCTGTTTTATGGTTTGCATCTCTCTTTTCTTACTCCTATGTTCATCTGTTTTGTTTCTTAAATTCTACATATGAGTGAAATCATAAGGCATTTGTGTTTCTCTGACCGACTTATTTCACTTAGCATAATACTCTCTAGCTCTACACACGTCATTGTGGATAGCAAGATTTCACTCTTTTTGATGGCTGGGTAATATTCCATTGCATATATATACTATATGTTCTTTATCCATGCATCAGTCAATGGACATTTGGGCTTTTTCTATAAGGTTGTTGTTGACCATTCTGCTATAAACATCAGGGTACATGTGTCCCTTCAAATAAGTATTTTTGTATCTTTTGGGTAAATACCTAGTAGTGCAGTTGCTGGATCATAGGGTAATTCTATTTTTAACTTTTTAAGGAACCTCCATACTGTGTTCCAGAGTGGTTACACCAGTTTGCATTCCCACCAACAGTGTAAGAGAGTTCCCCTTTCCCCACATCCTCACCAACATTTGTTTCTTGTATTGTTGATTTTAGCCATTCTGACAGGTGTGAGGTGATAGCTCACTGTGGTTTTGATTTATATTTCCCTGATGCTGAGTAATGTTGAGCATCTTTTCATGTGTCTGTTAGCCACCTGGATGTTTTCTTTGGAAAAATGCCTAATCATGTCTTCTTCCCATTTCTTTATTGGATTATTTGTTCTTTGTGTGTTGAGTTTGATAAGCTTTTTATAGATTTTGGATACTAACCCTTTATCAGATATGTCATCTGCAAATACCTTCTCCATTCTGAAGGTTGCTTTTCAGTTGTGTTCATTGTTTCCTTCACTTGCACATTCACTTTTTAAAGTTTTAAGGTTGATAATGTGTTCTTCCACTGCTTTTTCTATAGGTTGATTCAATATGTTTTATATGAAAAAAACAGCATTTACATTATTCAGACTACATAAATATTTTTCACTTAAGTTTATACAGAATGTCATTATTTTCTCTCAAACAACTAATTTTTTTTTTTTTACTTTCTAGGAATCTCTAATTGTTTTTATTATCTGCTTTCCTTTTCTGCCTTTGTCTTGTTCTTAGGTTTATCCACAGCTACTGAGGCTGTGCAATGCATGTTTTTATTTGAATATCTTCTGAAACCCTCCATTCTCCTTTTCCAGTCAAGTAAACTTTCTCTAATTCTGCTTCACTGAAATCATCTAGGGGTTTCATGTCATTGCTCCTCAGAATTGGAGCTAAACTGAAGTCCTGGATTACATGCATCCCTTCTTCCTTTACTCTCTGACTTTATTTAAGCACATCCCCCAAGGAGCTATCAAAGAAACAGTGTGAAGAAGTAGGTTTTCTGAATTGAATAAAATGTCTGTATATTTGCTTAATAGTTTGATGAGTAGACATTTTGAGTTGAAAATATTTTCCCATTTGAGGTTGGAAATTATTGCTTCTTTGTCTTCTAGGAAGACATTACTGGTAAGAGTTCTGATTCCAACTGATCCCAACTGATTTCAAGTATTGGGTGACTTTAGGAAAGATTTAGGAGTATCTCCTTATTCTTTTTTGAAATACCACAATATGTCCAGCATTATTTCTTTTTATTTTTCCATCATGTTTGGCATTAAGCCTTTTAAAAATGGAAACACACTTGTACCCCAATGTTTATAGCAGCACTCTCAACAATAGCCAAATTATGGAAAGAGCCTAAATGTCCATCAACTGATGAATGGATAAAGAAATTGTGGTTTATATACACAATGGAGTACTACGTGGCAATGAGAAAAAATGAAATATGGCCCTTTGTAGCAACATGATGGAACTGGAGAGTGTGATGCTAAGTGAAATAAGCCATACAAAGGAAGACAGATACCATATGGTTTCACTCTTATGTGGATCCTGAGAAACTTAACAGAAACCCATGGGGGAGGGGAAGGAAAAAAAAAGAGGTTAGAGTGGGAGAGAGCCGAAGCATAAGAAACTCTTAAAAACTGAGAACAAACTGAGGGCTGATGGGGGGTGGGAAGGAGGGGAGGGTGGGTGATGGGTATTGAAGAGGGCACCTGTTGGGATGAGCACTGGGTGTTGTATGAAAACCAATTTGACAATAAACTTCATATATTGAAAAAAAATGGAAACATATTCCTTATAATAAAGTCTTAGGAATTATATTTTAATATCATATATGCTGTCTTTAATATATTAACCGGCCTTGGTTTTCTCTGGTTTTGAAACTCTTGAATCGATACTCTCTATCTTTCATCTTTCATGTTTTATTTTTTTTAAGTTTATTTATTTTGAGAGAGACAAAGAGAGCATGCGCGAGTGCGAGCAGGGGAGGGGCAAGGAGACAGGAGAGAGAGAATCCCAATGTGGGGCTCAATCCCACAATTCTTGGAAATCATGACCTGAGTCAAAACCAAGAGTCAGACGCTCAACTGAATGAGCCACCCAGGCACCCCACCTCTCATGTTTTCTATCCCTTTTTTTAAATTCTCCTTGTGGTAGACTGCTTCCACTTTATTTTGAAGCCTTTTATGAGACTATTTGTGCACTGTTCTTATTTTAGGGGTGTAATAAATTTTCCATTGTTTTGATGTTCATAGACTTTATTTTTCAAAGTTATCTTCTCTTACCTGAAATATCTCTACTTCCCATAGGGATGATTCTTAAATTTGATCGTGGACACACAACCATTGTCTCCCAAGGAAACAAAAGTCATATTACCTGCCCTAGATATTACCACTCAGCTTTTCCTTTTGTATAGAGAAATTTCTGTTGGTTTTTGTTTTTGTTTTGCCCTTGTTTTTTCACCTTATGTTTTTTTTTCTTTTTTTTTTTTTCTTCTTCTTTTTTTTAACCAGGTTAAACACCATGCTTCTAGTCATTCTGTGCTCAAGTATAGGTGAAGTAAAATGTTACATTTATAGGCATACAGGAGTTATAATTAGTGTACTCTGATTAGTATTTAATGTTCATTTTGAGTGTTCATTCTGATTAGTCATATGTATTTTGTATCAGTAGTTAAGTATTTCCATTATGACTCCAGAAGAGAGCCAACTAATGCCACTGACTTAGGATTCACTTTTCATTCTTGCCATTCATTTGTCTTGCAATCTTGTTGTCTGCAACCCTCTTCCATGATGGAACTTTTCATAAATATTTACACTGGAATAATCCATTACTCCTGTTCATCAAGAAACTCATCCATCTGATTTCTACTTGCAATAAATGTGTTGAAATACGCTGATAGCCTTACTCCTATCTTCTTCATTGTTGTAAGTTTAAAAGCTTCTTACAGCTTTATCATCATTTTACTGGAATCTCAGGAAGAAAGGGTACATTCCACATAAGCTCAATCTATAGCCTTGAAGTAGAAATTAAAAATTATCTACTATCCTAAAATAAACTGTAGTTTGATAGTGACTATCAAACTATAAAATATAACATACTCATGTGTTCAGTTATAATAAAAAAATGCATGTTAGTAGTGATATTTCATTATAAAATAAAACATACTCGTGTTCAGTTATAATATAAAATGTATGTAAGTAGTGATATTTCAGATGCTGTGACACATACAATTAGAGAGAAGTTTTTAATACAAAGTATTCCATGACTAGTGTAATTTAAGGCAATATCTGTGAGAAAAATACTCTTTCAAAAATACGTACAGAAGAGAATTGAACTTCTATCAAGGTTTTAAAGATTATAAATGGAACTAGGAATATTATGAATCTGATGAAACTAATGATATTTACGTGTTTTAAAATGATGGAAGAAAATGGAAGAGGAAACTAAGGAGCTGAGGGAATAACTAGGGGGAAGGAATTGCTAACATTAGGAACAAAATGAACAAAAGAATTGAAAAGAGAATATCAGCTCATCAAGCAGCTGGAAGATGGAATATATAAGATGATGGTGAGAGGCAAGGCAGTAAGATAAGTTAGGGCCATATGTTGTGGGAGGCTGGACTTTAGGAGAAACAACAGGGATATGCAGCAATTTGCTAGAGGGTTCCTTATTCTCTGGAAAATATTCCAGAAGCATCAAAGTAAAGAATGTAATGGTAAGGATTTAAAATATTATTGAGGGGCTCCCGGGTGGCTCAGTTGGTTAAGCGTCCAACTCGATTTCAACTCAGGTCATGATCTCACGGTTCGTGGGTTTGAGCCCCACGTTTGGCTCCTCACTGTCAGTGTGGAGCCTGCTTTGGATTCTCTCTCTCCCTCTGCCTCCACCCTGCCTCTGCTTCTATGCATACTCTCTCTCAAATAAATAAATAAACTTAAAAAAATACTATGGAAATATAATAATATTGTAAATACATTTTACTATAAAATATGAAATACCAAAGGCATTTTAGATGTGGAGATGGCCACTATATTCTTCTGAGAATAACTGTCTTTAGTAGTTAGGGGTATAATGGTAGAAAGGTTTGAGAGTCATGGCTATAGTTTTATTTTAATGAGTAGACAACACAGATCCAAAGAGTGGTATCATCAGAACAGTGCTTTCGTATGTCTAATATGGAAGCAGGATAAAAGATGGAGTGAAAATGGGATAGGCTTAAGGTTCTGGGACACTTTGCAAGCCCAAGGTAGAAATAATTAAAGTTCACGTAGAACAGTAAATTATGGATAGAACGAAGATATAAAAACATATTCATTATAAATGATGACTCCTTCAAACTTGACATATAGCTACATCTGGGGAGAGAGGAAAAGTCTGGATAATCCATAAAATATGCCGGTGTCACTGATGGGATGACAGGAGGAGGTTTCTAAAGTGACATTTTGGTTTGGGGGTTATATTGCATAGGGATTTAATGTTACATTTCTTGTGTTTATAAGATTAGTAACATTCTGAGAAATAAATGAAAGTATCCTTAGGAAGACACTTCATGTTAGCAAAAAGGAGCGGATATCTTGTGTGAATAAGATGATTCTGTCAGTGATTTGCCAATTAACCTCAGAACCAGTAACTTAGAACTTTGTAGGAAAAGTAGAAGGATACGTACAGAAGTGCAAGTACGGTGCAGTGGCAGATGGTCACATTAAAATTTAAGGGGGGAAGGAGGGTGCAGTGGAATAATTAGCCCCTCCTTGTGCCTGTAGCAAGGAGCAGGCTACAGAGGAGTAAATAAATCAGAGTTCTAAGGAAGATCGAGCAAATCCTTGAGGTAAAATAACATAGAAAATTAAAGTATTTACATATAAAGAGAGAGCAATAATGCTTCATTGCAGTAATCAAGATATTTAAATCACCTTTAAGAGCTTATTATTTTCCTATATCTTGTTTCATCCTGGGTATCATATGTATTAAAGGAGATATCCATGTTTATTCGATGCTATTGAGATATCATTTGAATAAAACTCTTCCAGAAAAAACATAGGAATATAGTTTTGCTCAAGAAATAATGTGTCAGGGGATTCAAAGGAAAGGAATTTGAAATAAGAGTCAGCAGTTCTGGCTTTAATTCTAAGCTTCTACTAACTAGGTGTGATTTTTGACAAAGTGGATGTTAGCGTGCATTCATTCATTTAATAATCACTAACTGACTAACTAGGTGTCTACTGTGTTCCAAGCTCTGTGCTAAGAGTCTAAGACAGTCCTGCTCTCATGGAGATCACATCCTTGAAGGAAGATACAGAAGTAAAAAGTGAACATAACACATAAGTATATTTAGACTATGAGAGCGTGATAAGTGTACAAAATTAGAAGCAGAGCAGAGTACAGGGAAGTCAGAGTGCAGGAGTGCAGGGAAGAAGTGTCCATGTGTAAGGGAGAAGCCAGGATAGGTCTTATTTCAAAGAAGCCAAGAGGAAAACCGGGAGGAGTGGGAGTGAGAGGGATGCTATCTCCATATTACCCAAGGACCTAGCTTACTTAGCATTACTATATACTCAAATTCTAATGTTTAGTGTATATAAATATAGTTATTTAATTAATCTCTCTGTGCTCAATTTTCTTCTCTATAAAATGAAGGCAGAAAACCAGATCCAGAGTTATCTAAGTAAAAATAGTTAAGACATGACACAACGTATAAAGTCCTTCAGCCCATTCATAAAACAGCCACTTTTGCTGATACAGGAAGAGCAAGGAGGACTAACTATTGTGTAGGATATGAATGGAATTGAAATGTGCTACTAGATCAGGGTTTTGTAACATTAATTAGCTGTGAATTCAAATTATCAAGGCAACACCTAGATTTTTTAAAACAAATTAAATACAGGGGCACCTGGGTGGCTCAGTCAGTTAAGTGTCTGACTTCGGCTCAGGTCATGATCTCTCAGTTCATGGGTTTGAGCCCCGTGTCGGGCTCTGTGCTGACAGCTCAGAGCCTGGAGCCTGCTTCAGATTCTGTGTCTGTTTCTTTCTTTGTTCCTCCCCTGCTCACGTTCTCTCTCTCTCTCTCTCTCTCAAAAATAAACATTTAGGGGCGCCTGGGTGGCGCAGTCGGTTGAGCGTCCGACTTCAGCCAGGTCACGATCTCGCGGTCCGTGAGTTCGAGCCCCGCGTCAGGCTCTGGGCTGATGGCTCAGAGCCTGGAGCCTGTTTCCGATTCTGTGTCTCCCTCTCTCTCTGCCCCTCCCCCGTTCATGCTCTGTCTCTCTCTGTCCCAAAAATAAATAAAAATGTAAAAAAAAAAAAAAAAAAAAAAAAAAAAAAAAAAA